>NC_133496.1:6708107-6708876 GCF_025370935.1 Choristoneura fumiferana | reverse complement strand
AGAGGTTAAATAATGTTGAAATTTATCTATATACAGAGGCCAAAAGAAATGTCACACCACACACACATTTTGGATCAAGTTCAAATTACAACGTGTACGATCGAAACCATAATCCGCATTCGAGTAGTCGAAAAATCTCATCACTCGAAGCGACCAAAACGTGGATGTGAAACCAAACGTGTACGCGCGCGTTATTGCCAACAAAAACCAATGTTCCGAGCTAGTTGGGAACGGTGAAAAGGCCGGAAAAGCGGACGGGACTGCAATAACATAATTTCCAATTGGCCAATTGTTCAGTCGCCCTCCGGAACAGAAATTAATATTGCTTCCGTCGGTAAATCTGACGTGTGGGTAAGGGTCGCGCACACTATGGACTGTGAAAAAAAGAAGGTGTCGATTTCAATCCGACTGCCTTTAAAGGAGGGTAGTTTATACAAGCTTTTCTTTAACTTGCCCTGCTATTGTTTGTTTGGTCAAATCTCGGAAGCTAAATTTGACCCACTTCCAGTGGTCCGATTGACTTGAAATTTGGCATACTTAAATCTGATGAAATAATATAATAATCTGGTAGTGAAAATCCTGGTAGAACCGGCCAGGATCGTCTCCGCCAGGACGGAACTCTTAAAAGTTAATGGCATCGACTTGACATTTGGTATGGAAATGTAGTTAGGTAACAATTCAAGTACAGTCAACACAAGTACAGTCAGAAAAAAGTATGTATAAAAAAATTGAACAAAAACTTATATTTACTCTGTTCAAATTAATAAAA
>NC_133496.1:6477645-6705340 GCF_025370935.1 Choristoneura fumiferana | reverse complement strand
TTTAAATAGTTAATTGGAATAATTCGTCATCAGTATTTTCGTTTTATTTTTGTTTATCTTGCTAATTTTATAAATGCATAATGTTGTGTGTGTTTGCATATCTGTAGGTATATAAAATGGATATGTATTTTAGCAAAAACGTTCCAAACCTCAACATTTTATTATTATATTTTGGAACTTATTTCAGGAACATCAAAAGTGAAGTTAAATAATAACATGACTGTTTTTGGACCGGTTTTTCACCGTAAAATATTTCCTAAATAGTTCGTCCATATGAAACAGTTGGGAAATGGATCATTTGGGAAAAGTGTTTTAGGCGAAAAGCCAGGATCCTATATCGTCACTACTTTAAAAAAAACTCGTACCTCAAAATAGATAGATTCTGAGTGAACTTTATGAACATTATGTCAAGGTTCAATTTTGTTGACATATTGATTTCAGATACGAGATTTTTTCAAAGTAGTGACGATATTTTGGTTACCTTTTACCCAAAACGGCCATCTGGCTTTGTACAATATACAGATTGTTTATAAAATTTTAGTCTGAATGACCCAGACGAATACATTTTATCCCGGAAAATTCCATAGTTTCCATGGGATAGCGATGAACGAATTCTTCGTAGACAATAAGGGCCTGTTTCACCACTTGTTGACTAACTATAAGTGTCAGATAAAAGCAATGCCATCTTTGTTTTTTTTTATTATTTGACTGGATGGAAAACGAGCAAGTGGGTCTCTTGATGGTAAGAGATCACCACCGCCCATAAACATCTGCAACACCAGGGGTATTTATTGCAGATGCGTTGCCAACCTAGAGGCTAAGATGGGATACCTCAAATGCCAGTAATTTCACCGGCTGTCTTACTCTCCACGCCGAAACACACAGTGCCAAGCACTGCTGCTTCACGGCAGGAAAGCAAGCAAGATGGTGGTAGCCTTGCACAAGGTCCTACCACCTGCGAAGCTTGTTTATTCGGAAAAAACAAACAGAGACAGCATCACTGACATCCGTCACTTAAAGTTAGTTGTGGTGAAACAGGCCCTAAGTACCTATTTATAATTTTCTCGAACTTCTATTACAAAATTAGCACCACACATATCACCGTTTATGCACATCCATCCATACTATAATATTATAAATGCGAAAGTGTGTGTGACTGTCTGTCTTTCACGTCGAAACGAAGCGACAGATTGACGTGATGTTTGGCATGTAGATAGATTATGGATCAGAGTGTGACATAGGCTACTTTTTATCCCGGAAAATGCACAGTTCCCTAGGGAACTGCGCGCGATAACCGAATACCACGCGGGCGGAGCCGCGGGCAAAAGCTAGTAGGTACTTACTATAATAAATATTATAAACCGAAAGTGTGTGTTTGTCCGCCTTTCACGTCGAAACGGAGCGACGGATTGACATGATGTTTGGCATGTAGATAGTTTCTGGATCAGAGAGTGACATAGGCTACTTTTTATCCCGGAATACTGCACAGTTCCCGAGGAAACAGCTCGCGATAACCGAATTTCGCGAGGGCGAAACCGCGGGAAAAAGCTAGTTTGTAAATAAACATTGACTATGCAATTGCTGTCTTGCAAATTCTTCAAATAAGCACAACTAGCTTTTGCCCGGGACTTCGTCTATCAAGATCTCGTTTACCGCTATCCCATGAAAACTTTGCAATTTTCCGAGATAAAAAACAATTTCTCGTCTTTTCCCAGGTCCCAAACCATTCTTATATCAAATTTCATCTAAATCAGTTCAGTAGTTTATGCGTGAAGAGTTAACTAACAGACAGACTTACTTTCGCATTGGTACAAATAATTACATTTAAACAATAACTTAATGTAGTCGTGGTGTGAAGTGAGAGCGAGAACTTAAACACCGAAAGTACATAAAAACGTATATTGTTCATAACGCACTGTCATAATCACTTTTAAGGTAAAAAACAGATACAAAACGTTGCTTAGAGTGAATAATGCCATTAAAAGAGTTACGTCACGCGGCGGGAGCGGCAAGCGGACTGGCGCGGACGCGTTAGGTTTGCTGAGGCGCGGGGGGCATAGCAACATGCGCGCGCAGGCGGAGAAGGAATGACCGCGGCGCCGGAGGACGGCGCTGATTGGATTGGACCGCGCATTAACCAAGGCGCGGGCTGTATAGTGGCGTGAGCCACGGAGTTTTAAATAAAGGCGGGAGCGCAGCATAACCGCCTTGTCGTCGTACTACATACTCCCCCTTTTGACCAGAAAAGTGTCCTCACTAATGGTCAAACAAAACAATATCCCTAGCTTTACGAGGCCGGCCTCGACGTCTAACAGGTGCAACAGGTTCGGGAACCTCAAGACTTTCACCCTCTTGGCCGTGATACCTCTTCAAATCTGAAATATGATACTTTCCGATAACTTCATCGGGCTTATCCGGAAAAGCTAAAAGATACGTCGTGGGACTGACCTTTTGTTTTATAATATAAGGCCCATCACGTCTCGGCATCAATTTTGAGCTCACACCTTTAGAAGCGTTGCTGAGAGTGTGCGTCTTCATCAAAACCAGGTCACCTTCTAACAAGTCGCCCGTTTGACGACTTTTATCTTTGGCAGCTTTTCGAAGATCCTGTTGTCGCTCAATGGTTTCTCTGCTGGATTGAAGCGCATCAGCAAGTCGAAGCAGATAAGGAGTTATCTGAGGAACATAATTTTCGGCCATTATTACCGCTCGGAGGTCAGTTTGCGCGGCTAATGGAGATCGTAGCTCTCGAGCAAAGGTCAGGTAGGCTGGAGTCTGTTGTGTGGACTTAGTGAGCGATGTATTCAATGCAAACCGAATAAAAGATAGTACCTCTGCCCACTGGTGATGATGTCCTTCCACAAGAATAGCTAGCTGTACCTTGAGGTCTCTATTTTTTCTTTCAACGGGATTGGCTTCAGCGTGGTACAAAGGGATCAGATTTTGCTTCACATTCAGGGTGTACATAGCTTTCTGCATCACGTCGGCAACGAATTGGACGCTGTTGTCTGAAATAACACGCCTGGGAACTCCGTAACGCAGAAAAACTTCGTCGATCAAAGTCTTCGCGCAAGCTTCAGCGTTGGCTTCAACAAGGGCAAAAAGCTCGATCCACTTACTCGCAGTGTCTTCAACGATCAACACCCATCTTTCACCGTTAGGCCCCTTAGTAAAGGTCCGAACAAGTCCACAGCTAATACCTAGAACCGTTGCGCTGGAACTGGAGTCTGGATCAACCCGCTGGGTTTCTCATTCGAGGGCTTGTAACGCTGGCATTCAATGCACGTCTTGAGGTATTCTGTGACATAGCGACGCATACCAGGGAAATAATATCTAGAAGAGATGCGATGCAAGGTACGTTCTATACCTCCATGACCAGCCGTTGGAGCATCGTGATTTTCCGCCATGATTTCCTTTCGCAGATCCTCCGGCACAACCAGTTGCGGTTCTTCTTGGTCAACATCAGGTGAGTAACGGTATAATACACCCATGTTCATGTGATATCCCCTTTCTGTCCATCTACACATTTCTACTTCTTCTTTTCCTTCTAGGCCCTTAATGATCTTTGATAGCTCAGGATCTGCAATCTGTTTCTCACGAAGAGAGGCAGCATCCCAGCGTGGAGTATCGACGATAACCGTGCAGACTTCGCAAGACGCACGTGAATCTTCTTCACACGGTGGTCGGCTGAGCGTATCGGCGATGACATTAGCCTTTCCCGGCGTATAATCCACTTGCAAGTCGAAAGATTGAAGTTTCATTGCCCAGCGGACTAACCTGCCAGTAGGCGACTTTACTGTCAGTAGCCATTTCAGGGGTTGATGGTCACTTGCCACCTTTTCGGGATGTCCATCGATGTACCCGCGGAACTTCTCTACTGCCCACACCACGGCCAGAGCTTCACGCTCCGTAGTGGAGTAGTTTCGCTCGGCGGGCGTTAGCAGACGGCTGGCATACTCGATAGGATGTTCCTCGCGATGTGTCTCCCCCTGCAGTATAGCTGCTCCTAGAGCATAATTGCTCGCATCGGTCCTGAGAATGAATGGAAGGTTGTAATCAGGCTGAATCAGGATTGGAGCCGAGGTAAGTAACCGTTTTAAGTCATTGAACGCGTTAACCTGAGCTTCTCCCCATAGCCATGGCTGATCTTTTTTGGTAAGCATAGTCAATGGCTGGGCTACCTGTGCGAAACCTGGAACGAACTTCCTGAACCACGAGCACATCTGTAAGAAAGATTTAAGGTGCTTCACAGATGCGGATTCACTCATGTTGGAGATGGCGCTGATCTTCTCAGGATCGGGTGAAATGCCAGTAGGCGTGATGACATGTCCAAGATATTTTACGCTTTCCCTAGCAAATACACATTTAGCGCGATTAGCTCGCAAGTTGAATACGCGAAGACGGTCAAAGACAGCGCGCAAGTCCTGCAAGTGCTGAGAAAAACTTTCTGATATGACGATGAGATCATCAATGTAACCCAGAAGTGTCACTCCCTTGAAAGCTCCAGAACGAAATCGATCGATAAGACGCTGAAAGGTGGCCGGTGCGTTGCGCAGCCCGAACGGCATGCGCTTAAACCTGTGAACGCCAAAAGGTGACACAAAAGCAGTCTTGTCCTGGTCTTCCTCCTTAACAGCGACCTGCCAGTACCCGGAGCGCAAATCAATGGTGCTCATAAAACAGCTTCTACCTGTATACTGCAGCAAATCGTCAATGACCGGTAATGGGTACGAATCGGGTTTGGTGATCGAGTTTAGCTTTCGGTAGTCTACGCAGAATCGAAATGTACCGTCTTTCTTAGGTACCAAAAGAGCTGGTGCAGCCCAGGCCGACTCACATTCCTCGATGACTCCATCCTCCAACATCTTGTTAATCTCAGCTTCCATGATGTTTTTCTTGGCGGGCGTTAGTCTGTACGGCGGCACAGCTATAGGCCGATGATCCCCCGTGTCGATGTGATGTTCCGCAAACGGTGTCGGACCTCCCCCTTTTCCGAAGATGTCTTCATACTCCTGCAAAATTGCACAAAGGGTGCCCCTGTCTTGCGCTGATAACATCGAACCTTCATCAGGCCGAAGAACGTTAGCAGATGAGCAACCGACGTAATTACGTGAGGTCTCACAGCGAAGAGGGTGAACGTCCTGAGGTCGATCCACCATGAACCACGTATTGGCGGGAATATCCAAAACTAACCGAGCCTTGCGCAAGAAATCGATTCCTAACAACGTTTCGTTGTTATTCGAGTCCGGGAATATGACGAATGTAATAGGTATGACGGAACCTTCAAGCTTAACTTCAACGTCTGCAAGTTTAACTTTAATGTCGCGTAAAATACCGTCCGCAAGTTTAACTGTCATATCCGCACTTTGAAATGGATAGTCCATCTTGGACAGTAAAGCGTAAAGAGACGAGCCGGCAATGCTGCGCTTAGCCGCCGTATCAATTAAACCGGTACCGAAATGACCGCAAACTTCGATATTCAAAATCGGTCGACCGTCGGTACGCATCCGATCCGCTCGCAACTCATTACCGCTTTTAAAATCATTCGAAAAAATATCAATATCACAATCGACATTATTAGGCAGAATAACATTCTGAGGCAATTTACTCTTTGATGTCATATTTTTCGAAAGATGGCCTCTCTGAGGCAACTTAATCTTTGACACCTTAGATTTTACCGAGGTGCCATTCTGTGGAAATTTACTCTTTGACACATTATTATTCCCCGAAATGCCATTCTGCGAAAACATACTCTTTGTTACACAGTAATTTTTCAAATCATTATTCTGTGCTAACACATTCGTTGTCGAGTTAGAATTAGAGTCGATCAGAATATTATTCTGCAATGAGTTATCTATAGCGTCACTTTGCACGAAAAAGCGCTTTGAATCAGGCAGAATGTTATTCTGATGAGACAGAGTACTTGACACATTACAACAACTGGGAGGCAAATATTGATTTTTCGAATCGTAAATGACATTATTTGTTTCAAAATTACACGAAAAGAACGATTCTTTGTTACAACTATTACATGTCTCGCAGTTCGCACGAATTACGCCTTTGGCGCCACACCCGTAACACACAATCGCGGTCGGATCACTTTTAGCTTTAATTTTTATGCAATCACTACGCAAATGTCCCGCTTTACGGCAATAAACACAAAAGAGTTAACCTGGCTTAACAGAGTTGGCCGTTGAAGCGCTTACCACCTGAGATCCACCAGGCGTTTCGCGCGCAAACGCGGCGTCGGCGTCGGAGCGATGCGCGCCGGCGCTAGCGTTTTGCTGCACGGCGGAGTCCGTGAACCGAGGCGCGGCGGCTGCCGCGGGGCCGGGGGCCGGCGGCGCAGCGCGAGAAGGCGCGCGTACCGCGCGCGCAAATCCCTGATGGATCTCAGGTGGTAAGCGCTTCAACGGCAGGTAAACTCTTTTGTGTTTATTGCCGTAAAGCGGGACATTTGCGCTCGATTATAATGAAAATTTGCACTTTAAAGTTGAATATTTTACAAACAAATCACTGATTCGAAAAATCGTTTAGCAACCCCTAATGACTTTAAAAGAACTATCCAACGATACCCCACACTATATGGTTGGATGAAAAAAAAAACACCCCTCTTTACGTCTATGGGAGGTACATTAAATTTTTTTTTTATTTTTTTTATTGTACTATTTGGTCGGCATAGTTTACATAGGTACTTATTCGTGCAAAATTACAGCTTTCTAGCATTGATAGTCCCTGAGCAAAGCCGCGGACGGACAGACAGACATGGCGAAACTATATAATGTAACTCAAAGTGTAAAAAACGTTGCCATAAAACATCTTTCATCGCATGCGCTGTAGAAACTATTGATTATAGAACAAAAAAAAGTTTTACGATATTAAAGAATACATCAAGATCTACAAAAAACTTCACGAGACCATAATGTTACCATATGCCACATTTTAAAAATTGACAGAAATGACGACTAAAATCAGACCATGTTGTATTAAGCCTTACCCAAATAAATAATTTTATATTCAAGACGTTTCTTTTGAATTATTCAAATCGGACATTCCATTCAAAAGATACGAAATTAAAAATATCAATCTAACCAAAAAATCCATTTACTCTACGTTGACGCGCCCGGGCTTCGTGCGAAATTGAGCTTTTTGGGAAATTGAGCTGAAAAATGTGTGTGAAGTGCCCTTGAGACCTTTTTTGAGTTCTGTGCCCAAAGGGTAATAAAAACGGGCCCCTATTACTAAGACTCCACTGTCCGTCTATCTGTCTGTCACTAGGCAGTATCTCATGAATTGTGATAGCTAGACAGTTGAAACTATCACAGATGATGTATTTCTATTGCCGTTATAACAACAAATAATAAAAACAAAACAAAATAAATGTTTAAGGGGGGCTCCCATACAACAGACGTAATTTTGTTTGCTCGATATTAATAACGGCAACAGGTACCTATTTATTTATTTGTATAAATGAACTTTAAAAATAAATAATTAAATTAAAATAAAATAAATACTTAAGGTGGGCTCCCATACAGCAAACGTGTTTTTTTGCCGTTTTATGCTAATGTCTAATGTTGTAAGTATAGGTAGGGAACCCTTCGTACGAGAGTCCGACTCGCACTTGGCCGTTTTATTTTTACTTTGCCCGTACGAAGCCGGGGCGGGTCGCTAGTAATAAATGCGAAAGTTTGTAAGCCTGTTTGTTTGTTTGTTACTTCATCACGCATAAACCGCTGAACCAATTTAGATGAAATTCGGTATACAGATAGTTTGCACCCCGGGTAGGACATACTAGGATAGTTTTTGTCCCGGAAAATTCCATACTTCCCGCGGGATATGGAAACCGAATTCTGCGCGGACGAAGTCGCGGGTAACGATTTAATACTTTAAAAAATACAAATATTTAGTTTCATGTTAACCTTAGCGGTCCCCCGACACCGACGACGCTTAGATAAAAAAATATTACTAGATACTAAATTAACTTAGGCTAATTTTGCGGGAAATCAGCATAGTCCCCGCGGAATAGAGATAAACGAATTCTTCGCAGATGAAGTCGCGGGCAACAGCTAGGTAGCGCATAATTATTTTTTACTTTTTAATTGTCTTTTCAAGCAGTGTTTTTTTCGGGCGTTTTTATTTTTATTTTTGCTGGCGTTTTTTTTCCGGAATAGCGATAAACGAATTCTACGCGGACGGAGTCGCGGGCAACAAATAGTTGTATATGTTATTGAAAACAGAACATCCGATTACGTAATTCAAATCATTCAAAAATACTTTGTAGTATTTGCTGTATGATGCATTCTTTTAAATTGTCATAATTGCATAAATAACAGGAAAAAAACATGACCACTAGGTAGGTACCTACGTAACTATATACTCGTAAATTATCTATACTATATTATAAAGAGGTAAAGTTTGGGAATTTGTGTATTTGTGAGTTTGTGAGGTTGTAGGGGGTAATCTCTGGATCTACTGATCCAATTTAGATGAAATTCTGTATACAGATAGTTTGAGTCCCGGGGAAGGATATAGGATAGTTGTTATCCCGGAAAATAGCATAGTCCCGGTGGGATAGCGATAAACGAACTGATGATGTTGATGATGATGATGATTAACTGATTTTCACTACTACCACTGGCGTACTAACTCTGCTTGCTTGCATTATTGCTTGCATGCTTGCTTGCTTGCTTGCATGCTTTCTTGCATGCTTGCTTGCTTGCTTGCTTGCATGCTTGCTTGCATGCTTGATTGCATGCTTGCTTGTACTATTTGTTGCACATTTGGGAGTATGCTTGCTTGATCTGTTGTTTGCATGTTTGCTTGCATGTTTGATTGCATGCTTGCTTGTACTATTTCTTGCACATTTGGGAGTATGCTTGCTTGATTTGATGTTTGCATGCATGCTTGCCTTCTGGCTTGCACGCTTGCTTGCATGCTTGCCTGTATGCTCGCTTGCATGCTTGAATGCATGCATGCTTGCACTATTTCTTGCAAAATTAGATGCTCACTTGCAAGCTTGCTTAGATGGTTACTTGCATGCTTGCTTACTTGCATGCTTGCTTGCATGCTTGATTGCATGCTTGCTTACATGCTCACTTGCATGCTTGCTTGATTGCTTGCTTCTTTGAAATGTTTATGGTTCACGCGAGCAAAGCCGCGGGTAAAAGTTAGTCAAATATAAAGTGTGTTTTTGCAATATTTTAAATTGCAGTTAATTGTAAAGTTAACCCTAAAAAGGGTTGGTTCATGTTTTCTACATACTAGCCGTTACCCGCGACCCGTTATCGCTATCCCCCAGAAACTATGCAATTTTCCGGGATAAAAAGTTTTCTATGTCCTTCTCCGGGATTCAAACTATCTGTATATTGAATTTCATTTAAATCAGTTCAGTGGTTTAGACGTGATGAAGTAACAAACAAACAAAAAAACAGACTAACAAACATTCGCATTTATCATATTAGTAGGATACATATAGGTATATGAGTTTTGGTTTTTAAATTAGAAAAAAAAATATGTTATGCTATTATGTGTAGGTATGCGTTTAAAAATAAGATCGATTCATGTTATGCGTTTAAAATATAGACACAGAATTAGGTAGGTACTTAATGAATGAAGTTTTTTTATCCAAATTTTACCGCTAAAATATTAAACACTTTTCAAATTATTGAGTACTAATTAGTATGGATTATTAACTGTCCAATGTAACTGTTAAATTTATGTTAAAAACAGCTCAAGTAATGAATTACCGATTGCGAAGACGTTTGCGGTTTTATTAAAACCCATTACCGCGCACTTATGAGTCAATTTAATGTATAAATGGACTTGTATTGTTATCCGCAAGTACAGTTCGCACTCCAAGCTAGAGCCATGGGGCTGTTACGTATCGTTCCGGTCGTGGTACTATTGATCCAGCTTCAAGCATTGACTGAGGCTGCGAGTAATCTTCCTCAACTCCCAAACAACAGACTAGCAGAAGGACCAGACAGAGAACTCCCCAACGCGCACGTAATAGAATGTGGCAATCCCACAGTCAACACCGGCAAGGTGACAAAAACACGATCCATATCTCAAACAATGTCATACTTCTCAAGTTACGCGTTCACCGCTGGACCAATAGGGTCCCAAAGACCCGTATTCACCAACAACATCGGAAAGTTCTCATTCGCTGAAGTGAAAGGTAATAAATATTCTTTTTTCGACCTTTCTAAAAAAAAATATGTTTACGCGCTACAAGCAGATCATTCAGGAGAAGACGCATACTGGCTACCTCAAGGAGGATATATTGATATCCCTGGTCATCCCAGCTCCATTCAACCGAAGTATGTCTTCACACCTGACTTCAGCGGCTGCTCGTGGACAGTTACCCCCTTGAGCAACGGAGACCTACGCCTTCGGCACGTTGAAGGAGGCAAGGAAGCCAGTCAGTTCAACAACTTGTCGGAGGGCGATAAAGGAGGATCAACAACGTATGCCATGCCGTACAAAGAATACGGATACTTGGTCGAAACGGCGCGGCTCGTAGGAAATATCCCGGCGTTTGCGTACATGCATTATACTGGTGGCAAATGGACCCTCATCTTCCAGCGTAAGACGTGCGCAACCACTACTGGTGCGTACCAGTTCCAGAACGACCTGCTGAAATCTACAACGAATGTTGATACAAACAGCGTCTACAGGCCAGTTTCTGGTACGAAAACCTACAACATCCCTTAAATTTTTATTAATTTTCACTTTAGTTATTTAATTAATTGTTTTTTTTTCTTGAAAATTTGTTTTGTTTCTTGTGATTTTTTAAGCAATACCAGTGTTTCGTATTACTATTTTGTAATAAGTAATACTATTCCATTAAAGTACTAATTGTTCGAATATTGTTTACCTGGTTGTTTTAAATAGTTGAATTGGAATAAATACGTCATCAGTATTTTTCGTTTTATTGTTTTGTTCATCTTGCTAATTTTATAAATGCATAATGTTGTGTGTGTTGCATATCTGTAGGTATATAAAATGGATGTATTTTAGCAAAAACGTTCCAAACCTCAACATTTTTCTATTATATTTTGGAACCTATTTCAGGAACATCAAAAGTGAAGTTAAATAATAACATGACTGCTTTGGAACGTTTTTGCTAAAATACGTCCTATTCTGGTTCTTAAATTTTTCACCGTAAATATTTTCCTAAATAGTTCGCCCATATGAAACAGTTGGGAAATGGATCATTTGGGAAAAGTGTTTTAGGCAAAAAGCCAGGGTCCCATATCGTCACTACTTTAAAAAAAACTCGTACCTCAAAATAGATAGATTCTGAGTGAACTTTATGAACATTATGTCAAGGTTCAATTTTGTTGACATATTGATTTCAGATACGAGATTTTTTCAAAGAAGTGACGATATTTTGGTTACCTTTTACCCAAAACGGCCATCTGGCTTTGTACAATATACAGATTGTTTATAAAATTTTAGTCTGAATGACCCAGACGAATACATTTTATCCCGGAAAATTCCATAGTTTCCATGGGATAGCGATGAACGAATTCTTCGTAGACAATAAGGGCCTGTTTCACCACTAAATAAGTGTCAGATAAAAGCAATGCCATCTTTGTTTTTTTTTTATAATTTGACTGGATGGAAAACGAGCAAGTGGGTCTCTTGATGGTAAGAGATCACCACCGCCCATAAACATCTGCAACACTAGGGGTATTTATTGCAGATGCGTTGCCAACCTAGAGGCCCAAGATGGGATACCTCAAATGCCAGTAATTTCACCGGCTGTCTTACTCTCCACGCCGAAACACAACAGTGCCAAGCACTGCTGCTTCACGGCAGGAAAGCAAGCAAGATGGTGGTAGCAATCCGGGTGGACCTTGCACAAGGTCCTACCACCTGCGAACCTTGTTTATTCGGAAAAAACAAACAGAGACAGCATCACTGACATCCGTCACTTAAAGTTAGTTGTGGTGAAACAGGCCCTAAGTATTTATAATTTTCTCGAACTTCTATTACAAAATTAGCACCACACATAACATATCCATCTATACTATAAAATTATAAATGCGAAAGTGTGTGTGTCTTTCACGTCGAAACGAAGCGACAGATTGACGTGATGTTTGGCATGTAGATAGATTACGGATCAGAGAGTGACATAGGCTACTTTTTATCCCGGAAAATGCACAGTTCCCTAGGGAACTGCGCGCGATAACCGAATACCACGCGGGCGGAGCCGCGGGCAAAAGCTAGTAGGTGCTTACTATAATATTATAAATCCGAAAGTGTGTGTTTGTCCGCCTTTCACGTCGAAACGGAGCGACGGATTGACATGATGTTTGGCATGTAGATAGTTTATGGATCAGAGAGTGACATAGGCTACTTTTTATCCCGGAATACTGCACAGTTCCCGAGGAAACAGCTCGCGATAACCGAATTTCACGAGGGCGAAGCCGCGGGAAAAAGCTAGTTTGTAAATAAACATTGACTATGCAATTGCTGTCTTGCAAATTCTTCAAATAAGCACAACTAGCTTTTGCCCGGGACTTCGTCTATCAAGATCTCATTTATCGCTATCCCATGAAAACTTTGCAATTTTCCGGGATAAAATCAATTTCTCGTCTTTTCCCAGGTCCCAAACCATTCTTATATCAAATTTTATCGAAATCAGTTCAGTAGTTTATGCGTGAAGAGTTAACTAACAGACAGACTTACTTTCGCATTGGTACAAATAATTACATTTAAACAATAACTTAACAAATAAATAAATTTCAAAGATATTAATTTTGAAATAAAATGCACTCATCATTATCATCATAATTATCAGCCGTAGGACGTCTACTGTTGGACATACGCATCCTCTATAGACCCAATTGCCATAGACTTCCATTTAACCCTCAGTCTGTTATCCCTCATTAGGTAACCTTGCAGAAGAATTAGTCTCGATCTTATGCGGCTCCCGAAAAAAAAAACGAAAAATAAACAGCCACATTAAGCACCCTTTCTTTTTAACCGACTTTAAAAAAGGAGGAGGTTATCAATTCGGTTGTATTTTTTTTATGTTTGTTACTTCAGATCTCCGTCATTTATGAACCGATTTGTTTTTTTTTTGCGTTCGTCTAGGAATGTCTTCAATTAGGTCCCATAAGCACCAAATCAGAATCTGATGATTGGATCTTAAGGAAATCGAGGAAAATCTTCAAATGTTGTAGGGACACCTATAGTAAATTAGATATATTTAGTAGTAACTCGTGCATTTGCTCTTGAAAATCATCATTTTGGTGAAGTGGAACTGATGATGAAGACCACAGTTGACCATCGGAGTTACTACTCAATGAAAAATATTTCACGGGTTGAATTTTAATTACTTTGACACAGTTGCTAGGCAATTTATGCTCCTCGTAATGCATATGGTAAAACGGGTGGTGAAGCACCAGGACTCCTCAATAATGAATGTCTCTGCATCGGAAAAAGCAATCTTTCGTAAAAGGTGACGGGCAGTTGATATTAAACTATTGTATCTTAGATTATTTAAACTAAAAAGCGTGAAAAAAAAATTATCACAAAAAATTGAACCAACTACAAAAAACCATGAAAATAATTTATGACTATAGGTCCACTCCTGCTGGCTTGTGCTGAGGCACCGACCGACTTTAGATTGGTAGAAAATTATTTTCATGGTTTTTTGTATTCGGTTAAATTTTTTTGTTCTAAATTTTTTCTTGAAGTCGGTTAAACAATGCAAAAGGGAATTGATTCAGATTTGCAGTAGAATTGTGATAATAGTTTTTGTGAAGATGAAGTTCTAGTTAGGTTTAATCATACTAACATACAACACCTGGTCAACCAAAGAAAGGGAATAAAAGTGTCCCGTGCCATCTCCACGGTAAGCTCACCTGCCCATATACAAAAGCAACTAATTTGACTTATATTGCTTAAAACGCAATTATAATAATTGACAAACAGCGTAAGAATATACGTATATCTATTCACTTAGGACCTTTTAGTAAGGCGGAGATACTTCATGTGGTTAGTTCTGAATATTACACAATAGACCACCTTTGAGAAACCAAAACAGGCCATTGTGGTCAAAATTATAAATGGAATTGGACAATGCGTTCAAGGGGCAACTGTACTTAACGTACAGTTCGCTAAAGTTATTGTGCAACTTGTCAAAGGACACTTAAGGTTTAATTCATGGCTAAACTTTAATGGTCTTCTAATTTTTTGGGGTTTAGTTTAGAGTCTCGCTGTACGTCGAGAATTCTCAGGAACGCACGGAGATATTAGTAACATCTAAAGCAGTCTCTTTTAATTTATAAAAAAAAATGTGTTTAAGTTCACGCAATCAAAAAAGATCCCCTTCCATTTAAAAGTCTAAAAGAAAAAAAAACGAAAATTATTGATCAGCAAGTAGTACCAACTTTATAGAATACTAGGAACTTCAAACAACTTAAATGCTAATTTTTTAGTTAGTGCGCAAGTTTGACTGGCACTTGGTCGGTTTATACCTATGTATGTATATTAAATTATGTTAGTTTTATGTGAAAGTTGAAACGATGCACTAAAGATCAGCTCATTATTAATATTATCATCATTATTAGGTATTGTTAAGAAGTCGATTCATAAAGCATCATGCAAATTTTTGAATCTTACCATAAAGTGGTTAATGCCATGACAATTATTAATGATACCTACAAGTATTTTTTAGTTTACTATAAAAATTACTAATTATACTTTTTGTCTTATTTTAAGAACAATCACAAAATCAAAGACAAAATTTATTTCCAATATCTTCTTGCAAAAAGACACGAATGAAAAATACCTCATAAGTTTTGAAGCAATAATAGTCAGCTGCAAAACATGACAACTTGACCATTTTTTCTACCAAGCATATGAATTTTCTATGACAACTGGCGTCATTAGGACTACAAAAGACATTTAAAATTATCAAAAAAAAAACGCAAATTTTACGGTCACTAAAACCAATAACTCACCATTTGAGCGGCACTTTCGATATTTTTGAAGTGTCCGATGAATGCTTTCGAATTGGCCAATAATGGGTGGGTGAGGCGTGAAATGGCGGTGATTCTCTGCCATATTTCTATGGACCGTGACTATGGCGCCATATGGCCCATCATTAGGGCTAGATGTTTGACCATTGGAATATAATATATTCCAAAGCTTCACATGAAGAACCGCATTTCATCCTGATTTTTCGGGGTCACGACTTCTAACTAAACTAGACTTTCATTTATTTATGATATTTTAGGTACGAAATCCTTGGAACAGTCGCCTTTATAAACATTGAAGTAGCTTTAGTTTTCTGTCACATGGTGTAAGATGAGGATGAAAAGAGACGGTGAATGCGATTGCGAAAGTCGCAGATGGTTTTTAGGTTCAAGAATTACTGATGATGGTGATAATAATCATTTATGTTTAAGACGCATTTGTGACGCTAGAGTGCTAATCGTAATTTATAATTCTGTTTATATTAAAACTCATGCCGCCGTTTTTTGATCTAAAATGTGTCAAAAATACATTAGCTGGAAACATTCCTTGTACTGTCCACTGGTCATTATATACGGTAAGCTCAAACTGAATAACTACCACGCTTTTAAAAGATGTAAGCGCTATCATGACTGCTGGCGTTTACGTCATTCCACTATAACATGGCGATTTAAGAGCACAATAGACAAATTTGCTTCTAATGTCATGCGCACGCCCACAAAGTGCGTGTAAACTGCCACCTGTTCTTCGCAGCTTTTCAACTTGCACAATGTTTTCCGACAAAACAAAATTTATTAGGATTAAAAGACCACCTTGAAGAGACTTATTATTAGTTAAAGTTGAAGACTGTAATGACAGTGATAATGAATGAATAAGGGTCATAATATGGCACATGAGAGCAAAGCCGTGAACAAAGGCTGGTGTTTTTCGAAACACATCATGACGTAAAAGCAAAGTTTATACAGAAATAATATCACAGACAATAATATCATAACCATAGAGATGTATAAACAGTCACCACTTTTCTGAGCGCATTGTTATTATTGTCAGGATAAAGGTCCTTTGTACGAGCCATAACGAAAAGCCTTTGAAACTAAACTTTCTTTTCGAAATAATATGGAAAAGGAGCTTTTAATGATGTATTAGCTTTCGTCGTGCGTTCGGAGAAGGATGTGATGTCATGGGTAAAAGACTATGAGCCTGCAAAAATATAATTTAAATGATGGTTAAAAATAATTTCACAATAAAGATTTTACGTAATACAGTTACAATGCGACAATAAAGATCATACCTAGTGAAGAATATAAATATTTTGTCAAAATGATTTAAAATAGTTATACCTGGTTAGTTAAATAGTTTTCTACTCTTTTTTGTAGATGGATACAATCAATAGCCTATATTATTAGCCTCTTTCTATTTCTAGGGAAATATAACATCTTTCAAAGACGTATTAATGTGCGTGGCGCTGGCGCAGGCGAAGTGAAAACTCTCCAACGTTTTTTTACTAAGTAGGTACGTTGTTTTTTAAATTCTTTCTATTAGGAAAAATATAAAGGTTCAGAACCACGCAGCTAATTCTTAGACGGTAGTTTATGAACTACGATCGCTTAAACAGATATTAAGTTTATGGTAGGAAAATATCAACTGCTTCTTCTGCTTCTGTTGCCTTCAAATGAGTTAACATTACGATACCTATCTAAGAACTAAGTATCTCTGATGAATTAGAATTTTTTCACAAAAACCGTATTTAAATCATGTCATTTGTATTAGGCACAAACAAACAACCTCTCACCGTAAACGCATAAAACTTCTCCGTAAAAATAGTCTGTCACAACATCCGCTAAATTTCTTCAAGCAACAACCCATCAAAATTGTTCCGAAGCAAAAACAGAATTCGCGCGTCAACGGAACAAGATGGCGGACAGTAGCCATTTTGCGTTTCAAAATTTTAATTGGAACGCTAAAGGTGCGTTCGAGGAACCATGCAGGGAATGCGGTTCGAGAAAAAGTTTTATCTGTCGTCGATTAAAATTCTGTTCGTAAATCGAACAAATAGGTTGTTTTTTGTCGGCCACGCCTGATCGCGACACCATTATGGCCGGCGCGCAGACATATTGGCTGTCGAATAAAATTGTTACTGCTATGATAGTGTTCAATTAGGTAGAGTGCTTATCAGTAGCGTGGAATAGACTTCTTTAGGCGACCTGGACAGTGAAAAAAGGGCAAGTTATTGTTAGGTGTGTCAGTGGGCGTAACATCTCGCATTGATGTACAGTCAACTGCAAAGATATCGACTCGGCCATATTATACGACTTTATGCACTTAACATTAAAGTCGTGTATATAATATTTCTGTAACTTTCGCTGTGTCGATATCTTTGCACTTGACTGTACAGGTCGATTCACAAGAGCTGGCACGAATGGATTGAATGAGTGAATGAAAGTATCTGTGTGTTACCTATTTGAATATACTTCACACAAATATGAAAATGTCATGCATCTGTCATTTTCCTACAAAAAGGTCTAAGTGACATTACTTTCGTTCAATCCATTCAAACCAGCTCTTGTGAATCGACCTGTACACAAGCTTTGCTTTACCATCTTGCCGTTATGATGTCGCAGGAAATATTCCGGGCACGTGCGAGTTGGACCGTACAAATTTGTACTATGCTCTTAAGCAAAATGTGCGCGTGTAGAATCATTTTTGATTGGTTAATTACATAGACAAACAGATATAAAAAACAGACTTTTTTATTTTGGTTGTGCTTATAAGAGCTGCCTTTATATCGAAAATACAAACTGAGACATGGATGCACAGAAAAACCAGAAAAAGAGACCAGCGCTGGGAATTGAACCCAGGTCCTCAGCAATCCGTGCTGCGTGCTATAACCCCTACACCATCGCTGGCAGTGCTGGTGTCTTTTTCTGGTTTTTCTGTGCATCCATGTCTCAGTTTGTATTTTCGATATGGTTTCACGGGATACCCGTAAAAGTAACAAATTTGGAGTTGAAATAAAAAATATAAAAAGACTCCAAAAAACCAATCATAAGCTGCCTTTATATCCAATTTAAAGTTTTAAGGAGAACTGGACGTAGTAACCTATAAAAAGTTTTGATTATCTTATCTGTCTCCGTGAGGCTTCAGAAATGTAGGAGGTCCCTTGGTTAAGAATATAATTCAAACATCTTAAAATATGAGATGTAGATTTGTTAGACGGATTTCACCCAATCATTTTTCCATGCATTCACTTTCAGCATTCGTATTTTCCCGCGATCTCTATTTTTCAACTAGTAAAATTGATTGGGCTGACTTTTATGTAATAGCGAAAATGTTTAATCGTTTTAATTCAATTGTTTCTTCTTGCGACATTTATTTAATAATTACGATGTTATTTTGGGAAATTCCCGTAGGATAAAGTTAGCGCGTAAATGTTAGCAGGCAACAAATGCCAGATTTAATTGGCTTAATATTATTTTAGTCTTAATTACGACGTTATAGTATAAGCATAATTTTAAACAAAACGGGGTTGCCCAGACCGCAAATCGAAAAAGGATATTAAATAATAGTTGTTTTGTCAATAACATCCGGTGCTTACTTACGTTACGTCACTAAACTGTAATCACGATACTACACTAGCATTAACCCGCGACTTCACTCGCTTAAACCATGATCTGTAATGAACCTTGCCACCATTACACTTCCACTACTAGGCACAGTCTGGGGCTGTAGTACCCAGGCGAGCCCAGTGAAGATTGGCAACTTTACATACACCATTGAACTGCTTTGCAGATGTACAAACATACAGCAGTTTTCCATCATCGCAAAGTTCATGATTAATTTCTCTTATAAATTGCGAATAACTTGGAGGTGCGAACCCGGGTTCATCATCATCATCATCATCATCCCAGCCTATATACGTCCCACTGCTGGGCACAGGCCTCCTCTCAGAACAAGAGGGCTCGGGCCATAGTTCCCACGCGGGCCCAGTGCGGATTGGGAACTTCGCACGCACCATTGAATCGCTTCGCAGGTTTGTGCAGGTTTCCTCACGATGTTTTCCTTCACCGCAAAGCTCGTGGTAAATTTCAAATGTAATTCCGCACATGAATTTCGAAAAACTCAGAGGTGCGAGCCGGTGTTCGAACCCACGACCACGGTCAAACCACTAGGCCACCACGGCTTCAACCCGGGTTCGAACCAACGTAATGACTCAATGCTAGTAAGAATCTTGTATGAAGTATGAAATTTTTGACAAAAAATATTTTACTTTCAATACCTAAAGTAATTAAACAACTGGCTTAATCATCCATTAACTTAAAGGGCAGCAGTTAGCCGAGATAAATGTGTTATCGTTTATCGTATCCGTTGTACGCAATTAAAGCACAACGGCAATTAGTATCGCCTAACAAGTGTCGTGTTTCGTCGTCAATCATAGTTTTTAACGTTGAAAAAACGGGCCGGGCCAAAATATCTGCTAATTGACGTTTTCCTAGTCACATTAGTTGACTTGATCGTGTAACGAGGAGTTCTGAAATGGGACGTGGGTTATGTGTAGGTACTAGAAGAGTCACCATATCTTATGACCTGTGAACAATGCAACTTGCATTAGGTACATCATTGGCGTAGCTGAATAGGGTTATTTTTCAGGGGGGCCTGTGCCCTTAGTGTAAGTCTTCGGTTACAAAATACGTCTCGATCGCGTTCGCGTTAAAATCTCAATTTATATGGAAACGCAAACATCGCAAACATTCCGCTAGAGGCGCTGGCCATGGATTTTGTTGAAGATAACAGCATTATAGAATTTCGAATCGGTAGCCCAACATTCTGGGGTCTACGTACACCTATTCGTTTTTATAATACAGACCAGTACAGAGATAATTATTAACAATTAGTATCCTTTTTTGGGGATTATAATGTGTCAAACTTTGCGATTTACAGTGATACCTATAATGTAGGACAATGTGAGTTTTGCGTGTTGGAGTAATAAGGCCACAAACGAGATCAAACGCAAGTATCTAGCTCAAAAAACTAGCGAGAATAATCAAAATTATACCCGTGCACTTTCGTCTACTCGTGACCGCTGTTACGTGGCCAAAGCGACGAGGTAATTTGAGTAGCTAATAGTGACATCTTTGATTAAATCCCGGGTATCTAATTATTTTTTGGGATCTTAGAATGTCACATCCAGTAAAGTAGTATTTCCTTGTAAGCATAGCTGCAATGATATTTTGATTTAGCTCTATCAATTTAGTTTGAATTATGTTGATGATAGATTTATAAACTCTATTTTAGACGTTATGTTTATTTAAAATTTTGTAAGTACTCTTGTTTCGTAACATTTGTATGAGATGATTCATAGAAAGATAATTAACTGATGTACCTGGTAATAGTTAGCAGACTATGACAATCCGACTAATTAGCACGTTAATGAGCGTTTTCATAGAGGCGAAATGCGCTAGATGGCGTTAGTCTCTGGTCTCAGGTCTGTTTGACGTTTGCTTGCGATTGGCTCATTTAGTTTAACCAATCACGAGCCAACGTCAAACGGACCTTACGATACTAACGCCATCTAGCGATATTTCGCCTCTGTGAAAAGGGTGAAAACCCTCATTGTATCACGTTTGTTTAGCCGCGCAAGTTTATCGAACTACCCGCATTTTACTTTATTTTGTAATTTAAAGTCATGATTTAGTAGTAACGTTTATGATATTATAAGGAAGTCAGATTTTGAGATATCACAGAGAAACTGTCTTTCCAAATTCCTTTCTTCTTATTATACTTAGTTAGCATGATAGCCATAGGTATTTTATGTACAGTCAGCAGCATAAATAGATGGGTTGTTCGTGGTGTTCAAATTAATGTAAACACTGTCTTATTACTTTGGTAGTAGTCGTGTGACTCGTGTGTAGATCATTTTGAGCACCGTAACCGCTCACCCACTTCTGCTGCTGACTGTACGTAAAAATGTAGGTATGTCCATTTTATGAAAAACTGTGATTAAGTACAGATTTTGTTCAAGACATAATTAAGTTTAAGTATACATATGTTTTATTTTTGGAGAAAAACCTAAATATAACCCAGTAAATGGCTTGTTTTTTTATAAAATACCTATAATTGATTTGTCTCACTCATATTTTAATGTGAGATTTCAACGAACGTGTTTGATTGATCCTATACGTCTCCGTTTCTACAGAAGTCCACCCTAAGTCCCTATTATAATGTACCGCATACTCGTAAATTATGGAACATCCTGCTTTTTCCCGTATTTTTTGTTTCGCTACAAATATGCGAGAGTAAATCATAAAGCCGCATGCCTTGGATATTTGAGTGAACATTGGATACTATATTTGGACATTTTGGACCGTTACTTCGAATACCTCGTCATTTGCTCCAAACACTGGCTAACATGTGGTTTAGTGCTGTATCATTAGTTTTTTTTTAAGAAACAGCTGGCAATAAGCAGTGTAAGTGTGAATGAAAACATATTATTTTATTAGGTAGGTAAAAGAAAAGAAATAGAAGATTAAATAGAAGAAGGCATAGAAGTTAGGCACATAGAATTTAGGTACAGTGGACGTCAAAAATATCTTACACTTTAGTACCTTGTCACTGTAGGTACCTTATGATGATACGGTATTTGACTATTTTATATATTTTTTATAAATTAAAAGTTCACAATGCCTGTTATAGAATAGAGAAACAATTTTTAAGCTACCTTTACAAATAACAAAGAATTCAAGAATAGACAGAGAAAGACATATTTGCATGTGACGTCACACACAAGTAGCGCCATACTTGCTGCATAGAGAAAAGCGTGTGAGAAAGAGACAGGTAAGTATAGATTTTTTATAAAATCACTATAAATCCAATTTTCAACCGACTTAAGTTTTCTCTTCGCTAAACACTGTCTGTATATCTATATTTTTTAATCTATATTTTCATAATAATATAAATAAGACATAGCAAATTCAGGAGTTGTCAAATACCGTATTTTATACAAGTTCCAACACCAAGTGACAGCGACAAGGTAAGCGTAAAGATATTTTTTACTTCGACTGTACAATTAATTAGATTTGTGGTTGTGGCATGCTTGATATATCTACCTTAATTTAGTTTTTTTTTAATGTGACATTTGTTTTATACCATTTGTTTTAAATATCCCTTGACACCTGTTTTGTACTAATAGGTATTATTGTGTGTGACATTTTATTTCATCAATTAATGTATGTTTTTTTTTTTAAAATGAATGTGTGTGTTTTGTTTTTGTACTAGGTATACCTACCTACCTTGCATGTGTTTTATTCAATAAATACCTAAATTAAAATTAAATGTCCCTATTTCTAAAATTATGTGATGTCGACGTCTCGCCATGGACATGAATTAGAAGGTAATTTCAACAATTTATTTAATATTGGGCCAAGGAAAGTTCATAATGTCTCAGATATAGCTGAAAAACACTACAAATTTCATTTAGATATTTTTTACGCACACAACAACAAAACTTGGTCATCATCCTTAATAATCAGCCGGACAAATCGCGACTTGCACCCAACGGTTGCCTCCAACGCTTGCCTAAGTCCACTTATCGGGAGGCCTGTCAACGCTTCAAACATCAAAACTGGGTAACTAGCAAATTTCCATTTTCACGCCATCGTTCCAGATCTTAATAGATAAATACATTTATTCTCCGTTTCTTCATCCATTTAATACGGCAAACCGATTCCCAGATTCATCACCAACCATTAAAAGCTGATAAGACCTTATTGCATTAACAATAAAGCATAAACATTTCACTAATAACGTTCCACTATCTCATTTTTCTTCGCACCCTTCGCAATTAACTATCTTCCCTTCGGAATACTAAACACCTATTTAGTACCAACTATCCTGTGTGAGAGGGATGGGAATACATATTAGTCTTAGTGTGAAGGAGATGGATGTAATAGATATCGCCCCGTTTTCACGGTGACTGTAGTTGGGTCGGGACGCCCCTCGTTGTATTCTTGGACGGCTTCCATCTGTGAAGTGATAGGAAATGTTTATTTAGTTAAACGATATTTATACTTTATTAAATGTTTATGGCCATTTAACTTCTTGATGGATGACGATACAAGTAAAAGCCAGCACCTAACGATTTGCAGAAAACATAATAAACGGTTGACATAGGTAAACTGTGATTGCATAATAAACGAATAGTGTAATAGTCATCACATCAGTAGGCAAACGAGTCAGGCAAAGTTGACGAAAGCTCCGCCGCGGAGCTCCTATTTCGCGTGGTTGAGGTACTTTGTGCTTGAATCAAATATTTAGCGTAACCTATTTTTTTAATCTTACAAAGGATCTTATTGTGTAAAATTATATTATGCACCCTGATCGTAATGTCAAATGTTAATTAGGCATTTTGATCATTAATAAATGGCTTTATTCTATGTGAAGCTTATGACAAAAGTTATTATTCTTCGTGAGTTTATGTATGTTGTTATGATTTACTTTACGAACTGGAATTTCGTTTACCTACAGTGTTTTAATATTGATTAAACGACACCCAATTAGAATTATTAATTATACATAGACGCATTTCATATACATTCCTACTAATAAAAATACCTACCTATATTACTGTTCCTACCTAAATATTTAGATGAATAAGTAGGTACATATCTGATAAAGTATAGTTAGAAACATTGATTTATAAATATCAAGGAGATATCGGAGTTATCTTTTGACTGCCTAATATTAGCTCGGCTAAGTAGGTATACTGCCATAAAACCACCAATATTATTTACTTTTAGGTATCTAAGTGTAATAAGACACTATAACCTTATACCACGTAAATATTTTTTTGCGTTTTCAACCCCCATGGCTGCACCATTATAGAGTAATTACTAAAGACTACTTAAATCCCCCCCCCCCCCCCAAAAATAAAACATTGTAATTAATAAACCGGCTCACAAAACATCACGAGAATAACTTGAGAAGTGCATGGACAGACATAGACACCTATGAAAGAATTTTTGTCTAAGTAGAAACGGAGACGCTTAGCGTAATTTGCGTTCTATCCGCCAATAATAACGGAGAAGTAAACTTTTTGTGCTATTTGCACGTAATGTTTTTTTTGTTTCACTTTTATATAAGTTCTGTAGGTTGGGTTTTTAGAGCATCTTAACACCAAGCGAGAAATATGACAGCAGCATAATTATCGAAAGGATTTAAACGTATAAATCAGTTCGCAAATATTGTCAGCGCTGTCGCACTAAATCACGGCTCCTAATTTGAAACGGATCCGCGCAGCTTCAAAACCCGACGCGCACTAATCTCATAAAGGGAGTCGAGCACCGCTCAATAGAATTTAACAAGCGGCATTCATCCTCATTATATTTTTATACTTTATACCTCACAGGCATAAAGTGCGCGATCAAAACGCGCGAACCCCTACAAAAGGTAATTATGTTTTGATTCCTACAAAAAATCAAGTATCACAAAGGAGACTAACGAGATAAGAGCGTGCTAAATCGCTCCCCCCCTGCTCCCGCGCGGATCAATTCCCAACCAAACGGTCGATTGGCTGAAAGAGACGGCTCGACTCGCAGGGAGGGGCTTATGTTTACCACGCCCACGATCCGGTACGAGGGTCTTTACCGCTCCTCGCCCGCCAGTCCACCTCCGACCGCGTCCGCATGCGTACACGATCCCACGATCGCTGAGTGAAGTGCTAAATGGAACTGACCAGCGTTCAATGTTAAAGAAACCAAGCTTTGAAGCTTTTGAAGAGAAAGACGTTAATATGGCGATTGAGAGCGTGTCGAGGTATCCGAGGAGCCCGGCGGAAGCGACGGAGCCGCCGAAACCTTCGAGAATAAGCTTTAGTGTTGCATCGATACTAGCTGATACTAAAGGAACTCAAGAGGATACGGCTGAGGTGCTTCGGCATCACCGGAGTATCCCCGAGAGTCCTCTGAGACAGTCTCCGTCAGCGCAGCCGGAGCTGCCCGGCGGCAAATCACTGTCGCCGCGGCCATCTTCCCAAACCCCCCCTTTAAATTTAAATACGACTGCTATGGTGACTTCTTCCGATGATGAATATGAAGATGTAGAAATAGAAGACTTGCAAGATGGAGCGCATAGTGAAGATGATGAGAGAGCGGCGGGTAGTAATGGCAAGGAGCGGCTAGGGCCGGTGCGGCCGACGCCTTTCAGCGCGCTTGCGGCGGCGGCGGCGGCTTACCACGGGCTTGGCTGGCCCAGCGCACCATCGGTCGTGCCTTCCTTTGGTGCTTTATTCCCTCCACACTTTAACGTCGGACACTTAACAGGTCAGCAACTTTAAATTAGCATCTACCTAAAGAATTACCTGATTACGGATGACGGTTAAAGGGTTGTTTTGTTGCGCGGATTCAGAAATACGGATTGTGGTAGCGGAAGAGTAAGATAAAAAGCTGGTTGATAAATCTCATTCTTACTAACTCACGTCTTAAATCGACATTAGCCCGACATGGTTCATGTTCAAAATCTCGTTCTTTCAATTTTTTCATTGTTGGCTTCTGGTTCATGATGTACCTACTTATTTACGTATGTAGTTGGTTTACTGTCCCAGACCTTTCTTCTCTTCACACCTCAAAGTCGGATATTTAATAATTTGTTTTCTAATAAGCAGTAATAATTTCTCGTAGTTATTGTTACATTATGATCTAAGTATAGTATAATTATAGATTTATTAACTAGCGTTCAAAAACATTAATATCAAAGTGAAACCAAAATTGTGTTTATTTATGGAACGTTTCGCAAAAAAGAGTGACTTTTTTGCAAACATCACAAAATTCCGCCTGTTTTCTAATTAGCAGTAATGATTTCTCGTGTTTCTTAATTGTTGTCTGTCTGTTGGTTTTTGCGTCTGTCGGTGGATCATTAATTTATCGCGAGCTGCCTCCCGAGAGTCATCAATCATCTGACGGGACTCGAGTTTCTTGTCTATCGATATTTGTTTGAATGGTACCGATTTGAATAATTATGGTGTATACGTATTTAGCATTAAGCGTGTTAATAGGATTAGCTGTTTTTTAAAAGTTCCATTAATTTATTTTTTAATTTGTTCAACTTATTAGATTAGGAGTCTATTTTAAGACCGGTTTTGTAGTTTTTTTTTATAATAGGTAAACTTACCAGCGATTGTGTCATGTGTCACTTTTTGAAAAGTGCAGATAAGGTCAGAGGTCTGACTTACTTCTTCAGTAACTGTCTATTCATTCTAGCTTTGAACATAGTCTTTAAAAGTATCATCGTTTTTATGTTTTTGAATGCTTTATAAATTTTTCATGTCCCTTTATTTGATTAGGTACCTACCTATATTCTTTAGTTGCGCTATCTGAAACTAAAGGAAACTTGCATTTTTTTTTATTTACTAAATCCATTACCTTACTAATATCATGAATACCTATCTAAATTTGAAAGTTTAGATGATTGTTACTCCATCACAGAAAAACGGTTCAACAGGTTTGGATGAAATTTGGCACATAGTTTTTAGTCTACATTAACGTAATAATGTATTTTTATCCTGGAACACATAAGTCGTTTCCGCAAGCGATAAACATATTTTTCGCAGACGAATTTGCGGGCACCAGTTAAATATTTCCCAGTAAGAATGTTTTTCACACATAAATGAAATGTTATCAAATTAAACCGCATTTTGTCAAATACCTTCCTTAGTTGGGCATTTCCATGTATATTATTTCCTGTACACTTTATTCACTATGACCTAAACAAATTGTTTCAACAAGGAAGTTTTTTACAATTATTAAGCAATTAGAAACATCGTATATGTAAAATTAACCCAACCGCAAACAAAAATAACAATATTAATTTAGTATAGTTATTAAATTTCGAACAGCTACTTATTAATATTATGTATGTACTCGTACTTCCCGTTAATTATGCGCTTGTTAATTAACAATACGCAAAAACCTTATGAAGTAAGTATTAATTAAGTTATTGAATTCCTCAATTAAATTGATTGCAACAAAACTTATCGTAGGTAAGTTACTTTAAGCTCGTTTTCCTTGAGATACTGATTCAGTATAATCTTATACAGTAACTACGTATTTATTAACGACTATTGTTACTGAATACATGTTTTGACTTTGAGAAATTAAAAGTTCTTCTTTAAACTAAACAAAACATTATATAAAATACCTATATAATTACATAAATTAAAAATGCATTACCATCTAAATACGGACCAATTATAATTAATATTCAAATGAACAAAAACTAGATTCATTTAAATTACGAAAAAAAATAACTAAGAAATGTTATTTAAATAAGATTACGATTAATAGTAGATTGATAACCAAGGGTGGAAAGTGACTCATTTCATCCTAGATATTTCTGGCGCTCGAACGAAATGAGAGCGCCTTTAGTTTGAGGGGAAATGGGTAAGTTCACCCGAGTTAGACACTCTACTTTTCATTTGACTGTGAGGAAAGTAAAATACTATTAAAAAAAATGTCAATAATAATAAATTGAATTTACTTATATCCAACCTCCAACGGTGCCTTTTCGACCTGGCCACTTGCCACGCCACGGCCGAATATAAAAAAAATCGAGTTGGTCACTACCAAGGAGCTTATATATAAAACTGAAGGTTGAACTGAAGTCGAAGAAATTTGACCTTTATTACTTATTTATATATTCCATCTCGTTCTTTCACATTTCACGAATGACTTCCATCTCTTTCTTAACCTAACTAATGAAAGAGATGGAATATGTTCGTGACGAAATAAAGATCAAATTTCTTGTTTCAAACGGATGTTCGGCGTTCAACCTCCAGTGTTGTATATAAGCTCCTTGGTCACGACGTGCATCTAGATGGCCATGCCGAAACGTGAAAAAAAAGTGTCATTGACGTAACTCCATTATCTTCGACTCCGAGGCTAATCGAAAAATTAAAAAAAAAAATACTTTCCGCCCTAGAGATGAAAACGCAATTTTCCACCCGGCTATCTACCCATGAAAATTAAACTTCCCGAACAGGAGAGATGAAAAATCAATTATTACTAGGTAATAAGTTACATTAAAATTATTTCATGTTTAAGTTGTAATTAATTATTTCATTGTAAGTGTTGGACATCCCATGCATGAGTGCTGGTGCTAACTTGTCGTTAGGTGACCCACTTGCACGTTTGCCACTCCATTTCAGTAAAAACTTTAACTAACATGATATAACGTTTATAATAAAAAAATAATGCATAGAAATCGTAAGTTAAAAATAAAAGCTAAAAAGTACTTATAATAAATTAAAATAAGTATCATAAATAAGTGCCTAAATAAGTGTCATATTGAAATTAATTAAGAAAAAGTCAATAAAAAAATATTATAATCAATTTTAACCCGCAACTCAATTTACAACCTCGATCGACGGTACAAAGCCAATGCAAAGCGAACAATAGGCCGAAACTCATTGCAACTTTGACACCCGGGCTCACGTAACACTTCCAAGGCTCAAATAGGAACAAGGGAACAAATCCCAGAATCCCGACAAACTGGCCGTGAATAAAACTTGAGCCTGCATAAATAACGGTGCAGAAACAATATCCCATTGAAACAAGATGGCGCGGGCAACATGGCCCCGCCGCGGTTTTATAATTGGCTCTTTTTGCGGCAAGAGAGTGCCCGAGAAAGTTATAAAATATGAGATTAAAAATTGCCGCTGTATTTTTTCTAAGATACACATTTACGCGACACACACTTACACTTTCGTCCAGCCGTACTGTGCCCTTAGCGTAAGTTTTCAGTTACAAAATACGTCTCGATCGCGTTTGCGTTAAAATCTCAACTTGTATGCAAACACGAACAGCGCCTCTAGCGGAACGTTTGCGATGTTCGTGTTTCCATACAAATTGAGATTTTAACGCGAACGCGATCGAGACGCATTTTGTACCAAAAACTAACACTAAGGGCAATGGACACATTCACACATGTTTGAGACCATTTATGAATGGCTCCTGATGATGACGATAATTTCGTACATAAAATAATTGAAAAAAATAATAATAGGAATATATACTGCACAATTTTGTTTTACACAACTGCCTATGATGAAAAACCGTTACGAATATAAAACATGACCGTTTTTTTTTCAGTATTTGTTTTCAAATTTACACATAACCCAATATTATTGACCCCCCAAACCTTGGACTGTAGATACTTAATAGAGTTATCTTCTTGAATTACAGATAAAGTTAAAAACATAAACAATTTACGATAACATGTTTCGGTGGAAAAATTAAAAATGCCTTTTTAGGGTTCCGTAGCCAAAATGGCAAAAACGGAACCCTTATAGTTTCGCCATGTCTGTCTATCTGTCCGTCCGCGGCTTTGCTCAGGGACTATCAATGCTAGAAAGCTGTAATTTTGCACGAATATATATGTAAACTATGCCGATAAAATGGTACAATAAAAATGGAAAAAAAATTTTTAGAGTACCTCCCATAGATAGACGTAAAGTGGAGATGATTTTTTTTCTCAACCAACCTTGTAGTGTGGGGTATCGTTGGATAAGTCTTTTAACCATTAGAAGGTTGCTAAAACGATTTTTCGATTCAATGATTTTTTTGCGAAGTATTCAACTTTAAAGTGCAAATTTTCATTAAAATCGAGCGTCCTTCCCTCCCCCTCTAAAATCTAAACCGGTGGGTGGAAAAATAAAAAAAAATCAGGATGGTAATAAGTATATCAAACTTACAAGAAAAACTATAATGGTTAAGTTTGAGCAGCCTAAGGTATTAAATATACCTAAACTTCGAATATTCCGTACGAAATCCTTAGAAAAATATTACTTATATTTTTCGTAATGGCTACGGAACCCTGTTTTGGGCGTGTCCGACACGCTCTTGGCCGGTTTTTATTATATCTTATATCGGTAACTCACGCAAAGTCAACGGCTGCGCTAGTTCTTTTTTTAACTCCGTATCGTAAGTGAGCTAGTTTATAATAATTAATTTTAATCACAATTAACTTTTTAATTAGCATAATGCAAAGATTGTCAACAGTAGCTTTCGCGTGTGAAGCGTCCATTAACGATCTGTGCGATTAGTTGCCAGCAGGAACATGGTTATTCAATTACTTCACTAATCGTTTTTTTGAAATTGATATGCTTATACTTAGAAAAAAAATTGCTTTCTAAAAATTAAATGATTTGAATACTTGATTATTTATTGAGAGTTTAAAATATTAGTGCAGTTTTGATTTTTTAAGTTAGGTACGCGATTCTGCCACTGGGCCACTGTCATTGTTTACTTATTGTATTTTTTTTACTTTGTGGCATAGCGTATACTAACGTTTCAACTAAGGTTTTATAAATAATATACTAAGTTTTATATTTAGAGCGTATGTAGGAGATTATTTAAACGAGTTTGATCCATTCCGGCATAAAATACATTGCAAAAGAAAAAAAAGCACAATTTGATTAGGCTTAGATTGCCAGATATACTCTTAAAAGTACCTAACTTCGGCATTTTCGCGTGAACAATTTTTATGATTTGCGCAAGTATTATTTATTATCAAATTACGCTATAAAACTTTATTTAAATGCCCGTGTCTATCACATTCAATAAAAATACAATTTAACAATTTAATTGTGGTGAGTGAGCAATTTTTAGTTATTGCCTATTGATTTAATACGAAGTTTTTTTTACAATCATAATTTAGATAACGTCTCTACTCTGAAAAAAATCTCGTTTCTCAAATCAATACGTCAACAAAATTAACCTTTAAAATAATGTACGTAAAGTTCACTCAGAAAGATTATCGAATTTGAGGTACCTACTTATGAGTTTTTTTTAAAGTAGTGACGAAATAAATATAAAAAAATTGAAGATAACCTTTTTATAAGTAAAATAAAATTCAAAGCTCACTTTCCCGACCGCAAGAAAATCCAAATAAAAAAAAAAATACTTTGCTCTTCGCATGAATTTCATATCGATTTTTCATGATATAAAATTCTTTTCCCCTTATTTTAGCAAAAACTAAGAAAGCTGATAAATACTAACTAAACACGCAACTTTATAGGCTTTGATATCATGAAGTTATTCGCTTGACATTACCTTTGTATATGTTTAACTGTTTCGTTATGGCTATTTGACATGAACACACTTTATTATAAATTATACCAATCACATTAGGTATTACTTTAGATAAAAAATAAGTAATGGTAACTTCTGTAAATTCTATGTATGTAGCTGAACTCTTTATTGTACAAAAAAAGTAAACAAACACAATTGACAAACATTGAGGCGAACTTATCCCTTTAAAGGTAGAGATCAGTCAACCTTTGAGTGGATAAGGGACAGAATATTATACCCTTGATAAATAATGAAAATAACATAAGAGTGCCATCGTATAATTCATAATAATAAGGAAACGGCAGAAGTGCTTAAAAATATATCGAGAACCATAACGCATTTCGAACGCATCGAAATCATATACCATTTTAATTAGCCTAGTTTACATTATTTTTGTCTGTTTTTACATTTATTTACTTTAAAATTGATTTTGCTTTAGCGATAATTTTATTTTAATATTATACTATATAATCACCTGTTTTTTTGCAATGATCAAAATGTAATTGATTTATAATTTAATATCCATTTTTCTGACGCTTTCTAGCAAATACAAAACACGATTATTTATTTATGCGCCAACAGAACTATTTGCCATTGGCCGACCAATGCCAACCGTCCGCGTCATACAAATCAGCAATCCGCAATTTTATTACAACCACAACTTTTCAATTTTCTTATAAACAAAATAAAACATAAACTCACAGCGACAGAAAACGCCACAATGGCGGAAACCCATTTCAATCACCTTTTGAACTCGCTGCAATATAAAACTAGACTGCACAATACCATTGTAACTACCATAAAAAACCAAAACAAACTATAATAAAGAAACAGTCTACCAACTTTGAGCTCTATGGAGCTCCAAACAGGTTTGGACTTAAAAGCGTATATATTCCCACTTATAACCTTCTAAGTTTAGTTAACTAGTTGTTCTGAGTATGCGTTAGAGTGTGGCTACGTTAATAGCTAATGCCCCTATTATCCATACTTTCATATTCGTTTACGATCACCCTTAATGGTCTATTATGATTGTTAAATTACTTACGTATAGGTTCGAAGTCATTTGATTAACAAAATAATTACTTGACGATTGAGTTGTTCCCTGTTTATTATTTCGCACCGATAAGATAAAATGCTCTAGTACTAATACACAATAGTTTTTGCATCTTTCCGTTTATATTTATAAGCATTTATTTGAATAAAAATAATAAAACAACAAAGTATTTTGTGTTCGTAGGATTCGAACCAGCATCTCCTGACTATACCCGCCATTGTGTCTTAACAACTAGACAACGGAGTTCCAGACTAACACCCGAAAATTTTGATTGCTGGCATACATACACGTCAATAATGGAGAGTGTCATCTAACGCAATTGTCGTAAGTCATGATACAGAGTTGTTCCACGATACAAGACGTAGCTAGATGTGGGTTTACATCCCGCCCGGTGCTACCAAAAAATCTTAGTAGGTAGATATTCACTAAGCAAACGTATTGCTAATAAAAAAATTAGTTTACACACAGTGTAGTGTATAGAACACTAAGAATATCTTCACTTCACTACTTTTCCTATTCTTGGCCTTTGTACTCTTTTGTTTTGTTGTTTTATTTTGTGTTTTATGTACAATAAAGTATTTACTTACATACATAATATTCCGTTGATTGAAAGCTTCCATAATGCCATAGATTACTTTGTAGACAAAGTTGCAGAACAGATGTATTCATTAGACTTATGTAACAATTGATACTTATCACAGTACTATTAAGACCTTTTAAACGCATTCCAATTTCTTGCTGTCATTTCTCTTGCCAACTGTACCTACGTTGCCATACAATAGTTGGCGGAATTAAACCAACACCTCAATAACTATAAAAGTTTTCATTTCACACCCATTGAACGGCAATACGTACACATAATATGTTTATACGTATATCAGTTAGATTAGGGGAGATATAGCTTTTATAGCTTTATGACTGGTATTGTACATATAGTGGTTGATTACGATTACTTCAGTTATAAGATAACTGAAATTGAATGTTATTGGACTATAGGGTTATTGTCTTATTGTTTAAGGCAATTGAAAATACATGAACGCAACTTGTTAGAGTTATAACCTAACCAACAAAATGTTGGAGAAACCCCGACTTTGTCACTTCAAAGTTCAATATCGGTCAACCCGTTTATGAGCTACAGTGCCACAGACACACATAGCGGTCAAACTTATCTCACCCCTTTTTTGCGTCGGGGCGGGGTTACAAATAACGTATGAAGTACTTATAAAATAAAGGGTGCAAATCAAAGTAATAAACATAAGCTTTATGACGTAGCCGGTTTAAAAAAAAAGTTTTTTTTAATGTACCTATTATTTCGCAAAGCTTAAAAACTTAACTAGCCTCGAACGCCGTTGTAGAGTTGCTTGTCTGTCTGTTTTATACAAGATACAATTTTGGAGAGTGTGCGCAGTACATGATCTTATTCCTCCATCTCCATTTTGCCAAAGGACTTTGCTTCATCTTTCATAATGCGATCTGCTAAGGAATGGAATTCGCTCCCGTCGGCTGTATTTCCGGATAAATACAATCTAGGGCTCTTCAAGTTTGAGTGAATAGGCTGTTACTAAACCAGTGAGCTACGCCTTTGGCCTCATCTGCACTTAACATCAGGTGAGACAGGGGTCAATCATGGTCAGTATTATGTAAAAAAAAACTAAACCTTATGAACCTTATTTGAGTGATACAAAATGAGACGAATGAAGTCAGTTTAATAAAGTATTTGTGATTGCACGTGATACCTACTCTCAAGTGTTTTAAATCACTTGCATTATACATCCACGCCCTCTCATGCTAAGAGGAGGCCTGTGCTCAGCAGTGGGACATATATATTAGCCCCATAGGGACCTTAGTCACTTTATTATTATAGTATGAATACGTAAGTACAACTTATGTACATACAAACATTTCAAATTTAATAAAAGCTTTTAATAGCACCAATCACGAGCACCTTACCTACTAAATACCTACATACATAGATATGTGTATCTGTACTGACAAATTACGAATTTAGTGTCCTTCTTAAAAGAACCTAATAAATTTTCGTAGTATAAACAAGGCGGTTTCGCACATAGTAACTGTAGAAGTAGGTATGCATGTAAAGTGTTTTCATTCTGAATAATTTTCATATAACATACTATATTCGGCAAAACTTAGACACATAATATCGCAATTTAGGGCTGAATTACAGCAGCGCTCCACAGGAACAACAAAGTAGCATACTAATCAGCTAATCGGTAAAAAAGTAACCACGCAAACCTGTCAATAAAAACGGTTAAGTAAATAACGACTTTTTATCCCAATTTGTAACTTAAACGTGGCCTAACGACAACTGCGCCCGTAAGCTGCAAAACTAATGTAAATGTACTGATAAATACGTCCATATTTGTCTATCAGTATAACTGAAATGGCTTATCGTCCAAGTGCACTCGTTAGCGCGTTGTAACCAGAACCCACTCTTATCCAAAGTCGGGCAACACCAGTAGTGACTTTACAGCACTAAGTTTAAGCCACATATTCCCACAGTGACTATTCAAAGGTCTTTTTTCGTCCGATACTCGCACGATTGCCTTTCCTAATTGGCTCACCATGTGTTTTAATTCATTTTGCCATAGTTTAACAAGTATTTTATTGACGCGTGGCTCCGCCTGGCGGTCGGCGGTGTAACGAAGCGATTAATCGATTCGTTTGCGTGCGAGTCGCTCGATCGGAGCGCTGGATCGCGAATAAATTGTTCAATTATTCGATTTTTGAAGAAATATTTTTCTTTGCGAGCTTTTTGTTGCGCAGATGTTCGTACCCACTTACTAAGAATTGGATTGACCTTTTACGAATGTCATTGATGCCAAACGCAAATAAAAACAAACAAACCAGTACCTACTGTAGACGTTTGCGTAGGGCAATCATTACACAAAAGTACGGGAGGTCTAACGATAAAGGTTCCAACGATAAAGCAAAGTAATGCTTCTTGTTTAAAGTTAAGACCGCTATTGCTTTATTCGGTTTGTCAACAAGATAAGTCCAGTAGCGATGCTAGTGACGCATCACCTAGCGCCACCTCTCGGACGATGACAGAAACTAATAAATCTTCAGATAACATCAGAAGAAGATTATACGGTGCTGTGTTCCCATCACACCAGCCGTGCTTCCTGTACCAGCAAATTAGTGAAACTACGAACGTTTGTGCAAAAACCCAACTCTATACAAAAGGGTTACGTATCATAATTGCTTAAGGACTCGTTGTGCAAGATATAAGTAGTCTGAAAACACTGAATATATTTTTAGTAGTTCGCAGAACAGTACGCTATGGTTAAGTCGGGTCGAACGACGATGTAGAACTAAGCTGTTTAACTTTTAAGTAGGCTATTAAAGTTAAACTGCAGTTACGGTTGAGAAGTGAACATATTGTTCAAGCTCTAGTCATGTTTAGTTACTAGTGTTTTAAACTAGAGCGCATAGCTTTATAATCTGTGGAAAACTGTTCCAAGCACGAAAATCTGAAGAGTAGGATATGCAAATGTCTTAATTGAAATTGATTAAAAGCAAGGTCAGGACAAAAGTCTTTTAAAGTTCAAACGGCGAATACGACCTCAACCCGTTGACCAATTAGAGACGCCCATTAAATACATTCGGCAAACTCCGCTCCTTTTCGGCAAATAAATGCATTCTTTCACGAAAACAAGCCCGCTTAATTGGTCAACTTGTGCCGAACAAAACACGATCGGTAGCTTTTGAGAATTGAAACATTTTTAAAATTATAACTGCCGTAACGTTTGGATTTATCAATTAGGACTTTAACCTGCGTTAGCGCTTACGAATGGCTATTATGTGTGATTAGCACAATTGCGGTTAGGGAAAAAACAAGCGTTTATTGTTAGCGTACTTACTACAGGATAACCTAAACTAATGTTGGAGTAGCGTAAAAAATATTTTATCACTGTTCATGTTCATAAAATTAGTATTAGCATAAGTAATTTGCTCGCTGTATAAAATTACTTTTATGCTTTTGTATATAAAATATTTTTTGTCAAAGATACAATCACAAGAATAAAAAAAATATAAGCTTTTTTTAAAAAACCTGAGTTCTGTAATAAATTAATAAATCTAAGCAATACCTAGTTATTTATTTATTTAGAAAATGCATGAAAAATAAGCGCTTCCTCGCAATTGGAGTGGAAAGTAGAGTATACATATACTCGCTTATAAAATCCGTTTCCCTATTTGAATGCAAACCCTTGCCTACAGCTCACATGTAAGCGTCCGGATAAAGCACGTTTTATGCACTAGCTACACAATATACTATTTACACAACGAAGCCTTTACAAAAATGTGTAGAGCCGTTAATAAAAGATTGTTTTATCAAATTAGTCGTCTCAAAATCGGGTTTATACGAATTTGAATTTTATCGAGTCATCAGCCGCGATAAACTGAGATGTTTACGAGCGCCCGCGCCGCCCGCCATTAAACCAAAGCTCGCTACTGTTTTAATGTGAGAGATTGAGTGATACGTACGACATTATAAAAACGTATAATTTTATAATTGTTTGTATAATTTTTTGCGAAGTTTTTTTTTGTAGACAAGTTGCAAAAAAGTAGGAGTTTAGCAGTAGAGTTTTTTGTTTCACTTTTTAGAAGGCTTTATTTTTCCCTGTCAAATTATTAACATGTATTTAAATCTTGGAAACCGGATTTAACCCACTTCCAATGGTCGGGTTGACGTGAAATTTGATGTAAATATACAATGCAAGTACAGTCAGCATGAAGCATTGTATGAAAAACAGGTCTAGTGTCATGCCACTCGCATTTTAAGGTTCCGTAGTCATCATCATCATGACACATCACGGTGAATCAGACAGTAATAATAACAGTTTAAGCATGTTATGTGCAGTTAAAGTAGGTATAGAGTAGGTAATAAGTAAGTACTTAGTAAAAAATAAAAACAGAAAAGGTGTATTTTGAGCGTTGGAATCCCAGTGAGGAGAGGTTCTTTTCTAATTGAGGCCGGTACCCAATTAAAAACAGGTTTTTTGTTGCTAAACTTCTGACAAAGTACCAGTAGGTATTTTTCGAATGCTAATTACATACATAATCATTTAGTCTAGCGGTAATGTTATAATAAGTTCAGACACTAGTTAATGATTATTTCATTACCTATTAAAGTGGCTGATTATGATGCACGATAAAATACTTCATAGTGCTTTGATCTCAAGGCACTATGAAAATGTCTGTTTAATATCACTAGCATAAGCTTTTTCAATATCATTTATATCAGTTGAAGAACACCCACTGCTCGACAAAGGCCTCCCCGAAAGAGTTCCACAATTGCCCGCATCCAACCGGTTTCCCGACCTTTACCAAATCATCGGCCCTGTCCTGTGTTCCCAGGCTACATATTCTGGCTTCCGGTCGCCACTCTAGAACCTTCCTGCCCCATCGGCCGTCAGTTCTATGAAAAATGTGCTCTGAGGCCTTACTGTCTCACACACATCGCAATCTTCTTCACCACTTCTTTCCGTCACCCAGAATAAGACTTTACTTAATTGGTTCAGGTAATCCGGAACGAATGAGCTTAGACAGGCTGACACTTGAGTGATTTTATAAGGATACTGTTTCTTTTGAGGTACCTACGGGGTCCTTCAAAATACGTAGGTACGCTTTGAATGTGAGTAAAACAACATTGAAGTGGCGTTCATTTTAGGATTAAGCGAACTCTAACCTTGAACCGTAGGTTATCTGAATGGCATAGGTAGTTACTGGCAAGTGCCTGATGTCGAGCGAATACTTTGTTCTTCATTCAACCATTCGTCAGCAGATGGCGCCACATGTTTTTAAATAGCAAATTCGCATTTTCCCAGAGATGAGTTGATTTTAAATGTATGTTTGTAAGATCTTCACGCCAAAACGACTAGACAAATTTGAATGAAAGGAAGAGAGATAGTTCATATTCTAAAAAAAAAGATGATTCCCGATGGAAAGTGTGAATGTTTTAAAGTACATAAATAATTAAACTGTTAACAAAATCCGATAGATGACACTGTGCATTCAAAAAAAGAGCTATCCTTCGGCTTTTATCAAAATTTATTCGTTAAAAAGTAACACAGTAAAAAAAGCCGGCCAAGAGCGTGTCGGACACGCCCGAAATAGGGTTCCGTAGCCATTACGAAAAAATTAAATCATATTTTTCTAAGGATTTCGTATTTTATACGAAATATTCCAAATGTAGGTATATTACCTTAGGCTGCTATTTACTCTTAAACTACTAATAATTCTCATGAAAACTTAACCGTTATAGTTTTCCTTGTAAGTTTGATATATTTACTACCATCCTGATTTTTTTCAAATTTTTCCACCCACCGGTTTAGATTTTAGAGGGGGAGGGGACGCTCGATTTTAATGAAAATTTTCACTTAAAGTTGTTTGCCTATAAAGTATAATATTTTGAAAACAAATCACTGAATCGAAAATTTTTAGTTTTAGGAAACCCCTAATGGTTTTTAAAAACCTATCCAACGATACCCTACACTATAATGTTGGATGAAAAAAAAAACACCCCCGCTTTACGACTATGGGAGGTAACTCTAAAAAAATTTTTTTTGATTTTTTTATTGTACCATTTTGTCGGCATAGTTTACATATATATTCGTGCAAAATTGCAGCTTTCTAGCATTGATACTTCCTGAGCAAAGCCGCGGGCGGACAGACAGACAGACAGACATGGTGAAACTATAAGGGTTCCGTTTTTGCCACTTTGGTTACGGAACCCTAAAAACGGTTATCTGAGGTTAACGTGAGCCAAAGCCACAATACAAGTAACCTATATTACTTGTATTGTGCCAAAGCCAAGGGCAAACTATATTTCCGTATTAATAGTGACCCGGAAATACAACTAAAATGAGCTAACCGCAGATTAACTTTACAAAACCGAAACGAATTAAATATCAAATATTATCAGCGTTTAGTTTCCTCGAGTTTCGAATACATTTTAATATCGAAGTACCCGAACTTAATTAAAATAATCAGCCGTGGCAAATTATAAAATTTGTCATCGAAATGGTCACGACCTTAAATCATTTTAAAGCCGCAAAGTCTCATGTCATCATTCGCCAAAAAGCTCAACATATAAAAATCCAATTCAAGTAAATTTAGACTTTGCTAATGCGCGTCAGGATACAAATTTGATTGGAATCTATTGCAAGTTATAGCCTTTTAGCTTAACAATCACTAAGTACCTTTTGACATTATTGTTAGGTATAAATTATCAAAATCCTTCTTGGAACCAAAGCATTTAAATATTTAGAAATATGCAACAATAAATTTGCCTGCTTTGTGAGGCCGCTCGATATAAATCAAATGCGTCTGACTATATTGTGTCGGTTTTGCAATGCGCTTTAACACTAATATAATTTAGTCGATATCGATATAGTTACAAGATTATCGATAAAATCTATTACGTATTACACAATCTTGTGTATCGATGTCGGAATTTACATTTTACTACGACTTTCTGACACTTTTACCTTCTTATACTTTTGTAATCTGATGCGACGTTTGCTGATGTGTTCTATTTTTAATTTTTGAGGTCGTTTATCATCGAGTAAGGTATAAGTGGTTTGAAAAAGCTATACCTTTGTACGTCAGGATCTAATTTTTTTTCTCAAATTAATGTTAAATATTTTTATTTGTTTTATTTATTTCACAACACACAATTATCATGAAATGCGATGCATTTAAGATTCGATTAATCTGAATTTGTCTTATTTAACAGTGTAATGTCCGACTATTTAACAATACCAAAAAATACTAACTTAGACTTTCTATTTGTAATTAATTACTGTACAAGCAGCTCCCATCCCATACTATCTTCATCATTAAATTATTAAACTGACTTTGACCATAAATACCATTGCACGCTATTTTTAAGGCTAGGTACAGATGCACCATATACTAACAAATTCAGTTGAGTTAAGCTGTAAACAACGTACCTATCTAGCCAACTGAAACAGCCTAGCGCACGAATCTTCTACATTGACCTAATACATTGCGCGTTGCCCATTAAACTTGTTTACAGTGGACGTGTAGAACGTGTAATGGACAGAGAAATCGGCCGCCGCGTCGCTCAAGTTTAACCGTGGTATGACTGCTCTGTTTCGATTTAGGTGGGCTGCGCCGACGCCCCGCTGGGAGCGTCGCACGCGCCGAAACATGTTCATTTATTAATATTAAGAGATAGGAGTTGTAGAAACGGCAGAGGAATATAATAATCACAAAATTAATACGAAAAATTCAGCCAATAGACAAGTTAGATCAGTTTTCTGAAGGTTTTTCAAGATTTTATAAAGTTGAAAAATGACTTAATATCTACATTAGCCTTAGTTGCGGGCAACCTGTGGGTGCAAGTGGCTAGTTGCCGACCGTTGCGGCGTTTGTTCCACAGTCGAAGTCTATCGGTTGATGTTGAGATTGATAATCTAACGCATTAAAGACTCGTCATCTTGGAAATAAATTTCTGGTGGAAAATCTTAGCAGGATTTTTTTGACTAGGTCGATGAGTGGAAGAAATATTCCAGTTTCAATTTGTATCTATATTTTTATTGTTATAGGATAATGTAAATAGTCGACAAAGTGATTTTTCGATGGCGGCACAGGATCATCTAAAAAAGACTAGGTACTCTATTGGACCCAAGTTCTTGTTCATTTTCTGTCTATTACTAAACACTAAACATGAATAAGTGTCAAACATTGACATACCTACCCAATGGCAGTTTCAAAACCTACTTGTATGAAATTTCAAGATAAACGATTATGTCAAAAACAGGTTAAAAGGTTAATCAAGATAAAATAACTTGCATTTTGACACGAACTCTGGTTTCACAATTGACAAATTACTCTGACAAGTTTTGAGTGTTCAATTTTTATTTCTTTTTCATTCTTGAAATTTTTTATGTTGGCTGCACTGAATTTTGAATGATTTGCTTTTTTGGTTTGGGCTTATGTTGTAACCAAGGAGTATGGATAATTATGTAGTTTACTTTTAAATAGCACGGTTTTCTCCGATGGTGAACTCTGGTTAAGTTTGAGACACGTTAGCGTCGAGTGGTGGTGGTGATCCAAAATAACGTTGATTCAATAAACTTTTAAGTATTCATTAAATCAAGGTAGTCATACATTATGTAATAGGAAATAGGCAGATTTATAATTTAAATTTGTAGTGACATATAAACTAACCAAAAATATATATGTATTTATTTATTCATTTATAAGTCATGTTCATAACATTAGATGACATATTATAAAATGGTAGGTACACGTTACGACACCCTGTTAGGGTGTAAAAATGATAATCGTTAAACTATTTAACTCTAATAATTCATTATATCTAGGGATTAGAGGAGTGATGTCATCAAAATACATGATCTCTTACCATCAGGAGACCCACATGCTCGTTTGCCATCCAGTCTAATAAAAAAAATACTAATGGTAATTAATAAGAATATTATTGTGAATTTTTGCAACTTAATAAGATTGAAATTAAAATATACGCGTACACAAGTAACATACACACGTTTTTCTATTACACGTATAACCTACCTAATAAAACTATATATTTTTTAATGAACACTCTGTCTGCACTATTATAAGGCCACGCGCTCACCGGCGTCCGTGGGCGAGCGTACAAGCTATTACGTGTACAATTACTTATTCGTGCTCTGAGGACGCCGCCTAAGTGCCATATTAGATCTGCACGGCTGGCATAATAAAGAGATTATTAAACTATAATGTGATCTTAGTCTATGGACAGTCGCCGTCGTGAACATTGAAGCTCAAAAGTATCTGAAAACACACTTACCTGCGCGTTTTGTTACCTTCAATGTTTCATTATCGTCATCCGAGCCTACATACGTCCCGCGGCTGGGCACAGGCCTCCTAACAGAATAAAAGGGCATAGGCTTAGATCGTAGTTCCCATGCGGACCCAGTGCGGATTGGAAACTTCACACACACCATTGAATAGCTTCGCAGGTTTGTGCAGGTTTCCTCATGATGTTTTCGCATTTGAATTTCAAAATATCGGATGTAAATACCAGATTTGAACCCAAGAACCTCTGCATGAGAGCCTTTAGATCAAACCACTAGGCCACCACGGCTTTTTCGATGTTTATGATGGCGTAAATTATTAATTATTTTACACAAGACATATGTGTATGATATACGAAAATTTGTGTATTATGAGAAATATTTTTTAATATTATTCAGCCGCGTTTGTTGTCTTCTTCTTTCTCTTCTTATATTTTTTTTCTGTGTGTTTTCCGTTTTCTGTATTGTTTACTAAGTATGTGATTTCAGTAAAGGCTCATTGTACTGTAAACTATCTAATAACGTGCATAATATCTTACCGGCAAAAGCTGGCTACCCCTGCCCTGGCATTTGTATAATTATATAAAACGTTTTAAATACATAATTATGTTTATTTGTGACTTGTGATTGCTGTGAAGCAATTTAGCGCTATTTTGTCCGCCATTTTGTCTAGAATTTATGAGGCTTGTTACGAAGTTGTGACTTTTAGTGAGAACTTAATAATTGTCGTGAAAAACTCGGTATTTTTAACGGGAAAAAGAATGGAACAAAGAAATAGAAAAACACGTGCGCAAAAAGCTACAATTATACATAGGTATTGTTTGCAAATATCACTACATTAATTGGTGTAAATTCTGCAAAATTTATTTAATACTAACTGTTGCCCGCGACTTTATTTGCGTTTATCGCTTTTCCGTGGGAAAAATGCAATTTTCTAGGATAAGAACATCCCATATCCTTCCCGAGATTTGAACGAAATTTCGTCTAAATTGGTTTAGACGTTACTGCATGATTGAGTAACAAATATTTTACAAACTTTCACATTTAGGTATAATATTAGTAGGTATACCTTAAAAATGCCTTAGAAAATTGTGTAGAATATTATCTAAGTATATCTAGTGCCATCCACGAAGACGCGTGATTTTGACAAAATTAGACATTAATGACATTGTAATAAGAACCACGGCACGAGTCATCGTGAATGACTCTACCTATATAGAGTATTTTCCAACCATTTTCTCCAACCAATAACAAAAATATTTAAGCAATCTTTACTACATTATATGGTCGTTAGTTGCCAATTCAATACATTCACCAACAGACAGAAATTGCTAAGTACAGTCAGCAAGTCACGCTCCTAATTATAGAAGCATTCCCAATCAATTACCGCTTGAACAACAGAACACGACGACCGGTACCGTCCGCAAAAACGATCGCTTTAATGAAGAGACGATACGCTGTCTCATTTAGATGCGATACATTGTTTGGTGGCGTGTAAGAGTGGTAGCGTCAGCAAAAAATATAAGATGACGCTAGACATAAATAAAGAGATATTGTATTACGAAACCTTAGTTAATGTTTTGGTTCATTGAGCAAAATGTTTTCAACGTTGTAAGTAATTCAAAAGTTGTCAAAAAATCCTTTTACTAAAACTATTTTATTATTTTACTATTTTATTGTATGGGCTAGGCCTATGTCCAACACTGGACGTCCTACGGCTAATATGATAATGATGATGATAATTTTATTAAAACTCTAATTTCCAGGTCGGATTTAATCCACTTTCAATGGTCCGATTGACTAGAAATTTTGTATGACGTTTTATTCGATATTAAGTAGTTTAGATGATGATACAAGTAAGTACAAAACAATACAGTCAAGAAGTACACTGAATAAAAACGTCTACCAAAATAAATCTAATACTATAAATTTAGCCTCTATTCATAGTTGATTAGCTAAACTCGTAATCCTTAATAATATAAAGAGCGTACTATAAATACGGCGGCGCTAAGAGTTCAACTACTAATATTCCCTTAAACATGTCATTTGTTACGAAGTCTGAAATAAACGACCGCTTTGACTAGAACGCTTTAAATAGTTACCTACTGTTTCGATGGCCACAGAAACCGCGGATTATATTATTAGATTTAAAAAAAAGTTTATTTTGAGCTCTTAGTCACATGGTATTAGGTACATTAGTAGTAAATAGTAGATTTATATTTTTTCCAATAGAAAATTTATTAAGTACATTAAATGTAATAAATAAAATAAAATAAATTTTATTGATGAGTCATTCATCATCTGAACAACAGAACGGGTTCAATTAATTATTAAATTCATGTTAAAAATTTAAATGGAACTGCGTTAAAAAAAAAATCATTAACCCAAATAAAAAAGAAAATCAAGCAGAAATACAACATAGGGACAAGAGAAATTACCTAATATTTACGCCTATTTCATGCAATCATCATCCCAGCCAACAAACACCCCACTGCTGGCCACAAGCCTTCTCTCAAAATGTGAGAGCTTGTACCATAGTTCCCAGGTGGGCCCAGTGTGGATCGAGAGCTTCACACACGCCATTGAATTGCTTCACAGACCACAGTACAGGTTTTCCTTCACCGCAAATTCGCACATGAATTTAGAAAAGTCAGAGGAGCCCGGATTACTCACAACTTAACCACGTGTTGTGATTAGCTCGTTGAAGTGGCAATGGGCAGGCCATATAGCACGGAGAACAGATGGCCGTTGGGGCCGAAAAGTTTTCGAGTGGAGATCGCGGATTGGTAAGCGCAGCGTAAGACGTCCACCAACGAGGTGGACGGATGACCTGATTAAAGCTGCGGGTTCACGGTGGATGCAGGCCGCTGCCAAACGAAGCTGGAGGTCTATGGGGGAGGCCTATGTCCAACAGTGGACGTTCTACGGCTGAGATGATGATGATGATGAACTACGTGTATTATCGATCATTAATCTCACAATTAAAAAAAATGAATGCTTAAAAAGCAGGAAATCTCAGAATTCTTTGAACCCGCGCTTGCTATGGCCGTTAACTATGACGATCTATGGATAGATCTCTGATGAATGGATGACGCTTTGATCGCGAGATAACTGCGTGGGCGCACAAATAGCTGAAAAACAGCTCTTTGTACCATTTAATTTATGCGACGAGATTTTTTAAATATTTTGTTTTGGTTACACAAGCGTGTGTTGAAGGATTACATGTTTGAATGGCTTTTAACCTATTCCAATGGCATTTGAGAATTATTATGCCGTAAAAAAGGGGTAAAGGATTACATCGCGGGATATGGCATACTAACATAATAGTTGATTAATCAAACTCGAATCAGGAACGGTCCGACTAGTTTCGGTCTTTTCGGAAGACCTTTTTCAAGGGAGAGTTCATTCACGGTATTATACCTACAGCTGGATGCCTGGATTACTTTTGCATGTACCTAAATACCAAAATCTAAACCACTAAATTTATATAGATTCATAGAATGTTTAACAAGTTTTCTTCATACAACCCAATAACATGATGTAATTTTTAAAAATTCCCGTGGAAATTTAGCAAAATCCCGGATCAATTCACAGAAATTGATTTATAACACTGAAGACCGGCTAAGCTTATTTTAAAATAAATTAGTGTATTGATTAATAAATTGACTTTTAATTAACAACGTCTTAATTTACTATACTCCGTTACCTAATAAAAGGTCAAATAAACGTACAATGACAGTCACACTTTTTGAAATCAAACAAAATTATCATCCCTACCTATATAAATCCCTGGGCACAAGCCTCCTCTCAGAATGAGAGAGCTTAGGCCGTAGTTCCCACGGGGGCAAACAAATTTATACCAAATTGAAAACATGCACAGAAATTGCTTAACATTCTTTTCATCATTCTCATCATTTAATCATCATCATCAGTATCATTTGATACAATATTACCATATCATTAAAAGTTACAGTTAATTGTGAAAAATCACCCGGCCACAAGGAATGCCGGCTCGTACGGACAGCAAAAACGTCAAGTATACAGCGAGCATTTAAAATATTGGGATGAATGACATACCACGCCTCGCACGATTAATGGCGTACCGTCCACAAAAAGCAAACACGCTCATTAATATATCAACTGTCTTTTAGTGGTAGCGTCGGCAGAGGAATTATGGATTTGGAGATTAAAAGCGATTGAGTGTTTTCAGGGTAAAGAAATGTTTAAAATTTAAAGGTTAAATTTTATAAGCGTTTATTATTTGTTGGTAGTTTGAAATCGGCAAAGATAAATAAATTATCTCTAAAATACTTACAAGTACGAGTATAAAAACTAATTATTACTATTAGCAACAATACAGTATCATAAATAATTCATTATTCAACACCAACTCATAATATATGTAGTATAGCAAACACAGATACATAAAGGGTTTTCCAAGGTAGGTAGGTAAGCAATAGGCGATTTTAGCGCTTCAGATCTCTTCCAGGAAATCTTTACAATATATAGAAGTAAAAATATGTATCCTAAACAAAAATTACAAAAAAAAATCTAAAACTAAATCATAGCACGGACTTGATTACATTTTCCTTTTTTTGTATTCAAGATTTAGGTTAACAAATATTTCAAATCAAATAAGAAATAATCAAAAATGTACAATATAAAAGCTTTTATTTTATCAATAATAATTAAAAGCTAAATCACAAAACATTATGCTAATAGCACTAGCCTTTAAATTGTTAAATTGTTTCATCAAACGTGAATTTAGGCAACTTAAAGTAAAAGACAATGCATGTCAAAAATAAAAGACGAAAAACATCATCTTGTAACATTGTTGTCATTTTTTATCGTTCAAATTTCAACCATAAAACAAGGATAGTAAAATCTCGTTCAACGATCGTTTAATAATATCGCACAGCTTCTCATATTTCTCTCAACGCTCACAACATGGATATAATTCAGCAGCTAACATCTGTAGCCGATATCTCTTTAGACAATTAACATGAAAACTAAAGCAGACAGTCCCATTTATGTATTTTTAAATGGGATAATTTAACAGCAAGCGCGCGCGCACACGTGCGGCTAACCGCTGAAAAAATCGACGACAAAGTTATAAAAATATCCTGCCTAATGGAGCGCATGCATACATTATGGTCCGTCTATAAGTTTGATAAGTACTTACTGCACTTAGCTTAGTTTGTATTGGAATGAGCTAATAAAGGAATTGTTACAGAGAAACATTTTCGCATCTACATAGATAAACAAAATTAAACATTCCTTCGCCATGCCTAAAATCACAGTTTAACCAAATGTTCAACAGGTGTAAATATTTTTGCAATTAAAGTTGCAAAATTTGGAAAGTATATTTATCCGTTATCTAGTACAAGCTTTGCTTAGTTTAGAACTAGATCAATTGGTGTCAATCGTGTCATTCATGATATTTATATAGGTATGTCGTTAGGTAACTTTCTAGTCAAGAGCAGCTCTTTGCGACTCAAAATCGTCAGTTGCAGTCGCACCCTCGCGCCCGGCCTTACCCTATTTCCGTCCCACACCGCCGGTACTCTTTGACGTCCGCTAAACACGACATTAATACGCTTTTTTTGTCCTGTCACATAATTTAACTTTTTATTTTCCCCATTAGCTATTAAGCTGGGTCCATACCGTTTGACACTGGGATTAATACGTTGGCACAACAAGAACAGGGCAATAATTTACATACAGTTAGTAAAACAGGTAGCAATTAAATGTATTAAACTGACAGTACTAGTTTAAATGATTAAATAATTAAATTGAACGTTACTTCGTAGAGGTTTATATCTATGAAATTTATTTAGATTAAAATAGTAAGCTTAATTGGTTTTTATCCCCCGACGAAAAAGAGGGGTCTGGCGGTCTGTATGGCATGGTAGCTCTCAAATGGATGGACCGATTTCGATGCGATTTTTACTAGGTTTCTTATATAGTGCGATTTCGTGGTACAACGCGGCACCACACCATGCATCCACTCAACACGGCATGGCAACGTGTACTGCACGTTGCCGCACCGTTTCACGTTTATGACGCCGTACCGAGGATATGTGGCCAGGCCTTTAAATCCAGATTAGCTCGACATATGTGCGTGCGTTTTACTCCCGGAGGAAGGGCTACGAATTAGCCCGAAACATGTGGAGCTAAACTCAATTTTAAGATGTGGTTTATTTCACTAAAGCAAAAAATTATTATTTGGTGAAATCGTATAAGAAGTAAGCATAGTATTAAAGTGATGGTGTTAGCCATGGATTAAAATGGAATTGGTCGACAGCGGACTTTGCGGAGCAAATTTAGGCTTTTGTTAATTACGCCATCAATCATAATTCAAAGTCAATCTAACTGTTAATTGTAGGAAAATTACAAAAATGTGGTTATCGCTCTTAATGAAATTTCTCGACGCCTGGCGTACATTCAGCAGCAGAAGTATGCAAGCAGTTGTGGTTCTCAAAATGATCTAAACACTTTCATATTACCTTGGCAGTAGGGTCGTGTGTAGATCATTTTGAGCGCCATTTCCGCTCATCCACTTCTGATGGGGACTGTACTCAGGTATCGTTAAAATAAGGTTAATTGGATTAATACCATTTATTAAATCAATTACAATTGTCATTTATGTCTAATTTGAAATTAATAGAATTGGGCTCTGGACACTTGCTAAATAGAAATCAACTTTCTTATTGACACATTAAGATTCAATTTTACATAGAATACGAAATGACTAAAACGGTTGATTGGGCAAACTATTTACTTTCGATTAAACGACGCACTTTCAAAATCGAGTTTTAGCAAATAAAATTGATTGATTAGAAAATAATGGTGTCTAATGAAGTACATTAATTAGTGATTCGAAAGTAATTTACGACTTTCATTTTACGGTATTTATTTAACGACCTTTTTATTGCTCGTTTGATTCATTTCTTTTCAAATTGGGAATCTATTATCGCTAATCAAAGCAATACGACGGAAATTGCCTTTTGCTAATCTTTGTAATTAACTTGCACCTCTTTTTGGAATACAACCATTATAGCAACTTAACAAGAGAAGGGGCATTTTCACAAAAAAAATTAGCCTAGTGTTGTTAACCAATGGCCTCTCAAGCAGAGGATCGCGGGTTCAAATCCAAATTTGAATTTTACCACGAGCTTTACTGTGAAGGAAAATATCGTGAGGGAACCTGCGCAACTTGGGAAGGAATTCACTGGTGTGTGCGAAGTACCCAATCCGCATTGGGCCCTTTGAGAGGAGGCCTGTGTACAGCAGTAGGACAAATATATAGGCTGGAATGATGATAAATTAATAAAAATACCAAATGGAGTCAAGAATGCTAATTACCTGTATAGTTTATATTTATAGAAACCGATTTCCTGTCAAATATCTTGGTAAAGGAAAATCCACGTATTACTTAACGGTGTGATACCATCATACTATCAAACTCAACCTTCAACTCAGTAACCAATCATATTCTTAAATTCTACTTAATACACTTACACTGCCGCCTTATTTTGTTTTTGTGATTTATAGAACAGTTTTTTTTATTGAAAGTGAAATTAATTTCAAACAGTTCGTCAGTTTATTGATACAATGACTGTTCTGTTACAGTTAGGTAAAAATAAGTTGTGTATCATTTTCTATATGACCATGACCTATTTAACAGTATCTACCCTCATTCACTAACTGATTGATAACGCACAACCTAAGACTCTGGAGCAGAAGGAGACTCCATATTTTGGCAGACATGTACTCGTATGTTTAGTATCATATAAAACTGAAAAGAGATTTGCCAACCGATGAAGAAGTGGGGCACTAGCCTATTTCTATTCTACCATTTTGGGGTGTAGTAGAGAGAGGTTCGGCAAAGATTCCTTATTAGGGATAAATTCGCTTTTGTACTTCTTTTAGTATTAAAGAGATTATATATATACAATATTACATATACCTACTTAGTTACTACGTAACAGATCCGACGCTTCAAGTAAAATAAAAAATAAAGTTTTTTTTATCCACTTGGTTGTAGAGCAACGGCACCGCAAGCATACTTATATCAGCGTCCACATCTCAGAACGTGGGCGACTATAAACTTTTCTAACCGAATAAGGCAATAAAGATCGACAATTTGCGTACTAATACGCTCGTTTTGGCTTAAGAATGATGGGATGTAATCGGCAAGGCATTTACCTTTTATAAGTCTGTTGGATTAATCGAGGCAGGAACGCTGGCATTCTAACGGCGCCTTTATTGGTATTACAATATCGGAATATCGTCCCTACTTTAAAAAAAAACTCGTACTTACCTCAAAATAGATAATTTTTCGGAGTGAACTTTATGATCATTATCTCAAGATTTTTTCAAAGTAGTGACGATATTTAAATACGCTTGGTGTTTTATTTTATCTTAAGTATTTCATCATCCAGACTTCCACTGTTAAACAAAGGCCCCACTCTTAGAACGCCACAATGAACGACAACTCGTCACCCATATCCACCGGTGCCTGCAACTCTCGCAATGTCTTCATTCCACCTAGAAGGCCTGCCAATGTTTAGTCTTCCGATTCATGGTCACCACTGAAGGACCTTTCTCACCCATCGGTTATCTGTTCTTCGAGCGATATGCCATGTCCATTGCCACTTCAACATGCATATTATTCGAGCTATGTTGATGACTTTGGTTCTTTGGTATTTCGGATTCTATCGCGCAAAGAAACTCCGAGCATACCTCTCCATTGCCATAACTCGTTATAAATCTAGTTATGTACTACATATATACTTACTTCCTGAGTTTCAATAAAATTCGTCCAGTGGTTTTAGTGTGAAAGAGTAACAAATAGTGTTTGAAATATTAGTAGAAGACAGTTTCATTTCTTGAAAGATTTCGTCGTGCCATGTGGCACTCGCACACACAATGTACGCGTGATTGTAAAGGATGTTTATTTTTAAACTTAGTAAGACGGATTGAGATGTGTGAATCACTCAAATTGACCAATTATGTCCAACTTGACCTTTTGGACTCGTGTATTCGCCATTTTGACTGATCTTAGCACACTTAAGATTGATTTCAAAATCAGCGACAATAGTGAATGATACAGTGGAAATTGATGATTTCGATTGTGCAATCACGCGTTTATGATGACTCTATTATGTACTGAAGTCTTCGTAAATTTAATATGAAATTTTTAGGATGCTATTTCAAATTGTCGGTGCCGAGAAGTTGGCTGATATTTTCGATTGTTGTTATGGATATTGGCATCTTAACTCTGACCTTATATGCGTTCCATTGCTGGTCATAAGGCGTGACGTTACGCTTACCTATAACTGCCATCTTTGTAAATTGTTTTATGTTATAATTGGTTTTTGGAGTATTTTTGTTTCAACTCCAAAATTGTAACTTTTCCGGTCATCCCGTGAATCCATATCGAAAATACAAACTGAAACATGGATTCACAGAAAAACCAGAAAAAGAGACCAGCGCTGGGAATCGAACCCAGGTCCTCAGCATTCCGTGCTGCGTGACATACCCCACCACCACAGGACTGGAGTCTAGACACAAATTCCCAGCGCTGATCTCTTTTTCTGGTTTTTCTGTGCATCCATGTTTCAGTTTGTATTTTCGATATTTTTTTTATGTGTAAAATTACACTTGAAATTCATTTTGAGCTTTACGGTGAAGGAAAACTTCGTGAGGAATACAATACAATACAAATATTCTTTATTGCACACCACAAATCAGTACAAAATTCCTGAAATCCACCAATCTATCTTAGGAATCCTGCATCCACCTAAAATAAATTTGAATGCGTGACACTCCCAATCCGCACTGGGTGCGTGGATACCACGTCCAAGCCCTCTCGTTATGAGAGGGAGGAGGTTTCTGCCCTGCAGTGGGACGCATAAGCCGAGGTGATGATGATGATGACGATGACGATAATGATGATGAAGAAGATAAAGGTGATGATTTATTTATTTAGTTATGTCTTGTTTCAGATGGTAACGGCGGTCCGCCTAAACTGAAGTGTAATCTGCGCAAGCACAAGCCTAACCGGAAGCCTCGTACGCCGTTCACTGCGCAGCAACTCCGCGCACTCGAGAGCAAGTTTGTGGACAAACAATACTTGAGTATCGCAGAACGAGCAGAGTTCTCATCGAGTTTGGGACTATCAGAGACGCAGGTAAGAAAAGTTTTTATAAATTTCATTTTTATATAATTTATTGAATCAGGCGTTACTTTGCGGAGGTTTATATCTATGAAATAAAACAATAACTGCTCACCCGCGACCTTACGATAGCTACGTTTATGCAAGATATGCGTGTTCATGCAGTTCCTCCACCTCCACACTGTAACACACGTACACCATGCTACCAGATGTTAGACTAACAAACGTTTCACACATCTCTCATCATGTCATCATCGCTCGTCATCTGGTAATATGGTGTACGGTTGTGTTGCTCTGAAGATGAGCTCTGGTTGAGTTCGAAACGCATCAGTGTAGTGTGTTGGTGGTGATAGATGGGTTTTTGTGATTTGTGTGTGTTCTTATAGTGTGGAGGTGGACGAACTGCATGAACACGCATTCTTGCATAAACGTAGTTATCATAAGGTCGCGGGTGAGCAAAGTTATTGTTTTAGTTAATTAATTTCATTTTTGATACAAGCTTTTTGCTGATTGTACTGTAGTTCCCCATCTGCACTGGCCCGGCGTGGGAACTACGGTCCAAGTCTTCTCGTGTTTCACCTGTGTCCTGCAGTAGGAGATATTCTTTGCTTTGGCATCAAAACTACATTTCCGTACCAAATTTCAAGTCAATGCAATAAACTGTTAAGGAGTTTCATCCCTTCCGACCGTTTTCTTATGAATGGATAAATTAATTAGTATAAAAGTCGAACCACGTTAATGAAATGATTTTTCGTGTGATATTAATGCTACTTTGTTATTTCCATTACTTATACATTTTAATAACCAACCCTTTCTTCTTCATCAGGTCAAAATCTGGTTCCAAAACCGACGAGCAAAAGCGAAACGCGTCCAGGAAGCAGAATATGAGAAGATCAAAATGGCACAGTTTACGCGCCACCCCACCACCTTTACCCCCACCCTGCGCTTCAACAGTACTTCCACCCCCACCACCTAATGGGGGGTAGACCTTTACCTCCAATGGGGCTCCCTCCCCCACATTTAGCAATGGTCCAATCACCCGCCTCTGGGGGATCCCCTTCACCAAACACACAAACTGGTCAGCAATAATGCCATATAAGTATTGTGAAAAAAAAAACATGGCCATAGAATTTGAATTTCGAATCAAAATTTAAGGACTGATATGATTGTTAAAATATTCTCTTTGACAATAGAAAATAGTCCGAGTGATTGTAAATTATTAATTATTCTGTAAATATTAAATAAGGATAGTTTTGAATAGCTATAAACTATGTTAGTGTAACATTATATTTGTATTGCTAAAAAAATTACGTTACTTGTTTAAATTCTTATTTTATTGCCAAATATTTTGTTTCACTCAAAATGATTTGGGTTTGATTATTTTCTAATTAGTTAGTAAGCTTTAAGTCAGTACAGTCAAGTGTATTAAGGTATTTTTTTAAATATTTAGGGCTTTCTTCGCCGCTCCTTTATAATTTTAATATGATAGATAAATGTGATGCCGTCTCTGTTTGTTAGGACAAAACAAACAAAGACAGCATAACAGATATCTGTCTTATTAAATTTATAATTATCTGTCACAAAATATTTACAGGCCCTGAAATGAATAGACTTTAATTAAAACAATAAAATCCTGGATAAATATTTAAGTAAGCGCTGAATCTTTAAATGACTTTAAAAAGGAGCAGGTTCTCCATTTTTTTCACACGATTATTTTTGTTTAAAAGGGTGTTTTTCCGGGTGATTCTTTTTGCATTAGGTGAGGATCTGATGATGAGATCCCGAAAGAAATGAACCCTTCAATTACTGCAGGCGAACCTACTTATAGTGAATTGAACCTTTCAATTACTGCAGGCGGACCTAATTATAGTGAATTGAACCTTTCAATTACTGCAGGCGGACCTACTTATAGTGAATTGAACCTTTCAATTACTGCAGGCGGACCTACTTATAGTGAATTGAACCTTTCAATTACTGCAGGCGGACCTACTTATAGTGAATTGAACCTTTCAATTACTGCAGGCGGACCTACTTATAGTGAATTTGATTTTTTTTGTAGTAAATCGTCCATAGAGCTAATGATGAGGATCGCATATGGCCACCGGAATTTTTCAATGATGAGTAATTCACTTGCTGAATTTTTTATATTAATATATGCTGATGGTGGTTTCTATCTTAATGATGAAATAGAGTTTTATATCGAAGCACAAGAAAGTAAGCTCTTCTACTATTGTCGCTGCATCGGGAAAAGCAATATTTTGTAAAAGGTGATGAGCAGTTCACAGGCTATTTGTAATTTAACATTATGTACGAACCGACCCACTGAAAAATAAAACATTTTTTTTACAAAAAAAAATTACACCGACTTCAAAAAGAATACAAGAAATTTACATTGTTGAATGAATCCCCAAAAATATTTTTTAGTACTTTTTGGTGTCGGTTTAATTTTTTTGAGTTGATCTGAAACTAAATTATTATATTCAGCGGCTATGGAATCCTACTGTCATAATAATTATGTTGTTATCAACGTGTTAACATGTGCTAATGCCAGGAAATTAGAATATCGCAACAATTTCTCTTATTCCCTTACTATGACACAGATCCTTGTACTGCCAGTCTACATTTAAACAGTAACTACCTATTGCACTTGAGTGTGCATAAGACGCATACTTGACATATGATATTAACATCTTGTAGCATGAAAGTTTAAATATAGCTATATCAAATCATCTATATAAGCATCGTCAAGTATTCGAATCCAGCTAACAAAAGATTCTATTGTAAGATATTTTTGTACATAGACATAAATGATAACTGTACATTGTTATTTCTATTTCCGTAGCTAAATATATATATTTCTTTCACAATGAAATATGGTTTGATTAAACCCATTTTATAACCTAACCCACTAGTCAGTGCAAGTTTTTTGGATTGTTTCATCCAGGGCAAATCGAAGTTCGTATCGAACCGTCTCTCTCACTCTCGTATTAAATAATAGTACCTACCTACCAACCTGGGTGACGAGCTTTGCTCGGGCTTAAACTCGGTAACAAGCGTTTTCCCAGAGATAAGACTAAGCTAGATCGATTTTTCATCCCCGAATACCCCTACATACCAAATTTCATCCAAATCGTTGAAGCCGCGCGTTTCCAAGATTCTGACTAAGTATGTATATGTCGGCGGCCGATCGTAAAATCCGCCAAGATCACGAAATTCCTAGGGATATCATGAAATGTCGCCATTTCATGAATTGGCTAAGGGACATCCGCCATATCGTTCAAAACTCACTGTTTAATAATTTGTCTAGTAACGTATAGGCGGATCATGAAATTCCTAGGCATATCATGAAACGCCGCCATATCCGTTCTGGTACTTCGCCGGCCGCTGCCGCGGCACGCTCGCTTCGCTCGCTCTGCTCGTGCGTCGTGGTCACAATTCATACTAACCACTCCTCGCTTCGCTCGTCGCACTTAAATTTTTCTTTTTTTCGGCATATCACGTTGTGCCCGGTATAGAGCTAGGAATATCGATGAATGCGTTGCTCTAATCGATCTGCCGTATTGTTTCTCAGGCACAACGAAATATGCCTGACCAACTTTTAGGCATATCATGAAATAGCGCCATTTCACGATATGCCTAGGGATTTCGTGATCTGGCGGATTGTACGATTGGTCGCCTACATATACAGGAATTGCTCGTTTAATGGTATTAGATTGATAGATAGATTAGCGTTAGCGGGACGGCAAGACACGAAGTTCGAATTTTGCATTTCTTAGTACATATTGGGCCAGATAACCAACTTACGTAACTATACACAGAATAAGTAATCATAGGTGGAACATCAAAGAGATTTCGGAATTGTAATTGGGCAAGTTTACTGTCAATTTAAATTCCCGAAAATTAGGTACGACGACGAGCAAAGCCAGGAGGAGTTGTCAGGTACAGTACAATTGCTACCACACACTGCGCGAGCTTGGATTGAAAGCGGCCGTCAAGGCGCTGGGCACGCTGGGATCCCATTAAATTAAGAGATCATTTCTTTTTTCTTTTAAATAATAGTGCTAGTTATGTTATGTTTGACGGTTATGTATACGGCGAATGACGGGAAGAATTAAAAAAAACACCTATAGTTAAGTAGCTCTCTAAGTTAGTTATCTGAGTGGAACAAAGGATCTGAATAGAGAAAATAGAACGTAAATAGACTCCATGTTAGTCAAATTAACCTATTACTAACTTAAATTTACGTTTAAAAACGTAACGTGAGACCGAATCATCAAAAAGACGTATCATGAATAGTTGCTACCATGCTGTTCAGGGAAACAAAAAAAACAAATGAATGCTAAGTAGTCTTACTTCATGCAACTTGTCACGTAGACATAAGACGGTTATCAGAATTCTGTCACATCGTCACATTCCTATGTCTCCACACACTGCCGCGAAATGCAACAGTATGTTTTTGCTTTTCAGTAGTATGTTTTCATGCAATATGCTTTTCCCCACAGACTATGTATGAGGTATCAATTAAATTTACAGCAAGACAGTAACCATTATTGCGCTGCAAAATTCAAACATGAAAGAGGATTTAGGTTTTTTTTTCAGTTCTACAAAACGACGGAGCAACCTCCGGCCAGAAGTCGGAGCAAAAGAGCATCTGCTGTTGCAGCATTGGGCACTGATACAGAACCATAACGTCACTAATTAGTGAACATTTATAACATTACTTTTTGTATAGGTACTCTTATTTCAAAGATACCTTCTATTTAAGTCAAATTTTATATGATTAAAAATGGTTTCCGAGTTTAAGGGGTTGTTTCAACACCCATTGATTATAGTTTTATTTGACGGATAAATTTGTGATGCCGTCTCCGTCTATTCGAACAAAACAAACAGAGATAGCATCACATTTTTCCTTCAGATAAATTTAATCAATGAATGGTGAAACAGGGGCTAAAGTTTTCTAGTTAAAATTAAATTGTTTTTATATTCTGTCTTGGAATTACTTATAATTTTTAGGGTTCCGTACCTACCCTAAGTGTAAAAACGGGACCCTATACATCTAAGACTCCACTCCACTGTTCGTCTGTCTATCTCTCTACACAGTTGAAATTTTCACAGATGATGTATTTCTGTTGCCGCTATAACAGCAAATACTAAAAACAGAATAAAATAAATATTAAAGGGAGACTCCCACACAACAAACGTGTTTTTTGCCATTTTTTGCTAATGTCTAATGTTGTATAGATAATGGTACGGAACCCTTCATGCGCAAGTTCGACTCGCACTTGGCCGGTTTTTTTTTTCTTTATTAGAGTCGTCACCTTCCTTATGCCAATGCGTTGCTGCCACTCGGTTTTATTACGCGTCCAGTTCCAATTGCTATCTCCTTTTCCGCCTGCATCGGCTTTGAAAGCCATTCCACGGAACCCAATGGGTAGTGATTTCGGCCCATCTATTGGTTAATGTAATCAAATACCATTATATACTGAATGCCTATAGCTACGAACATATATGTATCGACTGTATGTCTTAACTATAGAAGTTTATTTCCTCACACGCACAATGATACGTGATAAGAGTCGATATTGGCAATTGAGTGTGGCACTAATTTAAATAATATCCATTAAACTTAATTGGCTGATAAAGAGGTCACATGGGATGTGGAGATAACGGGTATGTGTATACAGGGGGATTTATTAAGGGTTCTAGTACAGCATAATCGAAAGATCAGTGGTTGTGGTTCATTTACGTGAACAAAAGATACAACCTATCAAAGTGTGTTTTCATACAAAAACCATGGGAATTAAAACCTTAATGGGGTAGGGTAGGGTAATATAGGATACCGTATTCGCGTAGACATAGAGTAGTACCAAAAATCAATATCAAAAATAAGCTTAAATCTATAAATTCTATAGATATTATAAAATCCATAGATTGCAATTAATATATTTCAGGATTTATTTTTAAAATTACCTAGACGTTTCAAGCACATTGCACCGGCCGTGGCACGGATTGACTTGCAATGTGTTGCAATGTGGTTTCAATTTTTTTTTATTGAAGGCTGGTGCGGCAGCTGCAACGGCCGAAACAGCAAAATGCCGTAAATGATGAATACCCCTGGTGTTGCAGATGTTTATGGGCGGTGGTGATCTCTTCTCTTACCATCAGGAGACCCACTTGCCCGTTTGCCATCCAGACGAATAAAAAAAAATTGCGGCTTTGGCTGTTGAAACTCTTGGTCCGTGGCGACCCGAAGTTAAATTTATAGGGCTGGCTCGAAGTTAAGTTAAATTTATTTATAGGGCTGGCTCTTTCCTCGGTCAACGTACTGGCATTGCCATACAACGAGGAAATGCAGCCAGCCTTATGGGCACCCTGCCCAATAGCGGCGACTTAGGCGATTATTTGCCATATACGTTTTTAGGATTAGAGTAAGTTAGTTGTAGTTGTGTATACGAGTATATTTATATTTGTTCATTATTGTATATTTTATGTGTGTTAAGTATATCATTAAACTCCAGAAATATATTAGTTTACCTACCTTAATTTTATTCACGACATTGATAGAAAAAATTGGCAAATAATCTAATGCCTTATCTTAAATCTGTAATTGAACTTGCAATAGCATTGTAGAAATGATTACTAAGAGAAACAGATAGATTGTACAAATAAATAAATAAAAAGGCATATATTTTAAGATAGGTAATAACGTTTTATAAAACCGGAAACCTAGATTATAAAAAACCCGCTTGGGGTGTATAGGTAGCTTGCTGCATTTCCCCTCTGCAGTACTTTTGGCGTCGGCAGAGACGCCAAAGTTTTTTTTTCTTACAAACATCAACGGTTTGACCTAAAAAAACGAGGGTTTCTAGACAGAAAAAATGTCGCTAGATGGCGGTAGTATCGAAAATTCCGTTTACGTTACAGTTGCTTGCGATTGGCTCATTTAGTTTTTTAACCAATCACGAAAAAAAAAAAAAAAAAAAAAAAAAAAAAACAGCCTGTATTCGTCCGTAAGTTTCGGCTAAACAAAGGTTAACTCTTACCAAAAACAATTTTTATCATGTACCTAATTTATGGCAAACGATTTACCTACATCGAAGTTTTGTTTGTCCCACATTCCTGATTACTGCTATCATAATCACAATTTCGAGTTACGACATTATGGTTATGCAATTGGTTGGTAAATGACAACAATGATTGGGGGGACCTTTGACTTGTTTTTAAGGTTTCATTGTTAGTAAAAAACCAGCCAAGAGCGTGTCGGACACGCCCAAGATAGGGTTCCGTAGCCATTACGAAAAAAATCAAGTAATATTATGTGTGTTATAACACAATTAAAACACTTACTACAGTCTTAAAATTTATAACCAGAAAAAGAGCGTATCTTCACGGCACTTACGACCTTTTGTTGAGAAGCGCATTTTTTCGGCAATAACTCAAAAACGGTATATCCGATCATGTTGAAACCAATTTTGGGACGTATATAGGCTGGGATATTGTTGTTATACTTTGTATTATTTCAAGACGTTTGTTTTCCTAAAATAAAAAAAAATACAATGGAAATGAAGAAACAAAATGTAATTGGATTTAGTATAATTTCGAAATTATAACACAGGCAGCTAGCAATTGCTTACTTTTAAGCCTGAGCATATTGTTTAAAACCGAACGACCGGACACCGATGAATGGGCCCAGACAACTACGGAACGACCAGATAGTCCAGTGGTAAGAGAACCTGACTATGGAGCTAGGTCTCGGGTTCGATCCCGGGTCGGGCAGATATTTGTATGAATAATATGAATGTTTATTCTCGGGTCTTGGATGTTTAATATGTTAAGTACCTATGTAGCTATGTATCTGTTTCAGTATATTTATCCGTTGCCTAGTACCCATAATACAAGCTATGCTTACTTTGAGACTAGATTAATGAGGGCTATCGTTTTTTGGCTTACTAGATGGCGCTCTGTTGCGTGAGGTTTTTAAGTATGGCTTTCAAAGTATGTTATTACGGGCGTGAAAAGAAAGTTTAGATTAAAATCATATTTAATACACCTTAAAACCATATCATAAAAATATCGAGCATGACACAGTGTTGCATAGTCCCCGTTTTGTTCGGAAAAAAGGGAGGACAAAGGTTTCCGAAAGACAAAACTGTCTCAAAACACAGACATTCATTGCCCCGGAACGCATATTTGCCATAATTAATTTCAGATATTGCAAAATATTCACAAAATTATTCTAATTATAAATAAACCCGCGTAGCTCACCCAAAAACTATGAGATTTGACATTTCGGAGACCTGACGCTACACTAGCGCCTCTAGTGGCGAATTCATACGCGATAGCCCTCATTGGTCTAAATTGTCCCATGATATATTTTTTTTATTTGTTCTTGTCCTGCCAACGTGTTTAATAGGGCATCTACTTCATCCGCCGTCTCAGTTTCCATTTCCTCTATAAAAACTATAAAAAAACAATTTAACGGCCCAAAACGTAGTATCATCGGTACAAACACTTCTAAGAACTCTGCTCCGACACCTAATTTCTTTCACGCGCGATTTGCGTCGCTCGAGGCCCGTCAGAGACCATTTAAGACTAATTAATATTGCGAACGCAACATCGTGTGTTCACAATTACTCTGTAATTAAAAATAACTTATTCATTTTGCATTAAAGCGGCTCTCTTAACACGCGCAGCGGAGAAAGTCACAGTAGGAAAGGAACGAAAAATATTACAAATGAAACGGATACAAAATTTAGATCTATTGTCAAGAAAACATTAATACCTAAGGCGTACTCGTATTATAAAGTTAATGATTATATCATGGACAGGGATATTTAGAAATAATTCCGATCCGCATTAGCGATCCCTTCAAATAGCGAACCTACTGTGTTAAAAATAAAGTTGTGTTAAGTACTTGTGATTTATAGATATCATTTAATAATATCGTAAATCTGTTTAAAAAAAATATACCTCGTTGAGTTTCTTGCCGGATTCTTCTCAACGGAGGTTTTTCCGAACCGGTGGTAAATTTTTTTGACATTCATAAGTGCTTGTTATAGTCTAAATTGAATAAAGGTATTTTGACTTTGAATTTGACTTTGAACGCTGCGCCAATGAGTGTTTTTTGACAGGCGAAATATCGCTAGATGGCGTTAGTATCGTGAGGTACGTTTGACATTTGCATCGCGCTCGTGATTGGTTAAATAACGAAAAGAGCCAATCACAAGCAAGACTGAAACGTCAAACGGATCTCACGACACTAACGCCATCTAGCGATATTTCGCCTGTCAAAAAACACTCATTGTTGTGGTCGCATCGCTCTGATGATATTGTTTACTTTGTCTAGAATCTTTTTATATACTTATATCATTTTTACTATTTATGTGGCTTTCTATAAATAAATTATTTTGTTGTATTGTGTAACCTTATATCCGTGTTGTGCCCAGTTTTAGAAAGATAAAGTTCAACTTAACGTACATCTTGGGGTCTTCAAAAAACGAGCCTACTATTTTCTCAAAGTCCCGGCGACGCATCAGCAGGGCTACTACGAAACTCGAAACTCGAAGTTCGTGTCGTGCGGTTCCTCTGACACTTATACTATTTAATACGAGAGCGAGAGGGACGGTACGATACAAACTTCGAGTTCCGAGGCTCGTAGTAGCCCTGCTGTAACTCAACTTAAGTTATGGGTGTCTATTGGCGGTGGTGATTTGATTTCCACCAGGTGATCCGCCTAATCGTGTTCCCCCAAATCATATAAGAAAAAGTACGGACCCCTAGCTCCTCATGGCAGTGTCGTAAAAGGCGAGTCAAAATTTGTAAAGAATTAATGTATGGTTCACAGGTTCGCGGGTTCACGGTGGATGCAAGCCGCTTACAACCGAGGCAACTGGAGGTCTATGGGGGAGGCCTATGTCCAACAGTGGACGTCCTATGGCTGATATAAAGATGATGATTAATAAAAGGGTTATACTATAAAAGTTACAAAAGAAACTTAAAAGTTGCAATTTCTTATGAGAAATTTAACAATTACTTATGTCCAATTTCCACTAAAAATAGGTAATAAGCGTGAACGGAGGCAACGGACTAAGTGAACCTGAGTAACAAACTTATGTATGACTTCTTATTCAGTGAAAGTATTGGAGTTCGCTCCACATGCAGTGGAGGGTGAGCAATGTCATACTTATTGTATTAAAGTGCCAGTAATGGTAATTTTTGTATTGAGCTCTAGCCTACTGTTTACCAACAGCACTACATCTTAATTACCGAAATTAATCACGTTAATGTTTCGTGCCTGTTAATTTTCAGGCCACAGGGCGGCTTTGTGCTCGAGCCGTTCGAGCCAAGTGCTCGACTGCTCGAACGCTCGAGTGAGCGGTCACGCTTATTAGAGCCAACCCGAGCGAAGACGGGCACCCGGGCGGTATTAGATCTGTCATCTCGTCAGCTGTAAAAAAAGCGTGTGTCTCTGTCACATGCAACTGAAAAGCAAAGATAGAGTTTTGAAAGTGTTTGGCAGCCTTTTGTTTTGTTTATCGAGAAAAGCTTTGGTTTGACGGCGGCGCTAATTGCTTTTCTTCATTTCATTATGTATATAGGGTATATCAGTCAATGGTATTGGCACTCCTTCAGCAAATATCTCGTAACTGACTGGGTGGTTACTAAGTAAAACATGTTGTAAAGATATCCAAATTAAATGTCTTGACAGTCAACCTGAATTGTCACAAAAATATACTCAGCGGCACAAAATTTGGCCACCCTTCATACAAAGTTACCGATTCTGCATACATTTGAGGGCCAGATTTTTTGCCTCTCAGTATATACTCGTATCATGACTCTTGGTATGTCACTGTAGGTACATTAGTTACTTAGGTAAGAATGACAAACTTTCTGTGTCGTTTATTATTTATTCAGTTTTACTAAAATAAGGTTGCACTTAGATGCTTTTTTGAAAGGTTTTTTTCAGTCAGTCATAGCCATACTAATTGAAATGTAGTCTGAATTAGGACCAAAACTAAAAAATATATAATTAAGTATTCGGAGTCTGCTTAAAACAAATGTCTATCAATTTTATTTGGGATAAGGTTCCAATTCTGACGATATTTAGGTAGATTAGACTATTAATATTCTTGTTGATGTATTTCAAATTGATATTTTTCCATTAGAACATAGATTTTAAATTGTCTATTTTCCATTTGTACTCAATAACAGAAAATCTCAGTCATAATATAGCTGGACAAGTTTGAGCGTGACACTCAGTAGGACTCTGTCGCAGTCAGCATTTGCCGCAGTTATCAAAAAAATTCTGATAAACATAACTCGAACAGGTCATTTCAAAAACAGATATGGAAATAGAACAAGATTAAATAGAGTCATAATATGTACCTAAAAATATAATACTTAACTAAAGCAGATGTTATCGTAATTTAACATTTGACCTTTTTTTAATTGTGTATCTTTCATAGTTTTGTCAAATTGGCATCTCTGAAACAGTTTTGTGACAATTGAAATTCGCAAAATTATTTACTTACGGTTATTTCTAAATATTTTAAACAAAGTTAAATTAGTAACGGTTATTAATTTTAATTGAAAAACTTTCACAAAGATGGTTAATATTGGGTTACCAATATAAATTTCATTTAAAATATAAAATTTAAATAATACTCATAGTCAAATAGTACTGAATATAATACGACTCTATTTAATTTTGTTCCATTACCGCGTTGCGATTGTTTTGTAATGACCTGTCCGAGCTATGCTGATAAGGACAGTAGAGACTGACAGGGTTCTACCGAATGTCACATACAAACTTGTCAAGGTATAGTCAAAGGATTGACTAAATCCTAATTTAGGTAGGTAGGTACATTAATTAAATATTCTGAATCGTTATTGCTGGTATGCATTTAATTATCTTAGCGTATCGAGTTTCAAGTAATATGAGAATAATGGACACGTGTCCATATTAGGCTAACGGTCTTAAATGACTAACAGTTAATTACATTAGACATATTTTCTGCTCGATGTAGACTTATAATTTTACCTTTAATGACCTATTAATATCAATTAATATGAGGTACAGTCAAGGGTATAAATATCTATACAGCCATAGTGTCAAATATATGTACTTATATGTACATCGACCTTTATGGTGAGTGACAAAAAGGCGCATTGATATTTTGGACGTCTTGGTAACCTACATTATATTTATGCCCTTGACTGTACATACTTATCCGTGCTGGCTTTTAGTTTTAAAGTACAAAACTCAGTACGTGAGTCTTACTGGCTATTTTGTGGTTTTCATTTCTACCTAGGTACTCGAAGCTGCACTTTCTAGTAATAAGTTTTAAAGATAAAGAAATAAACAACCTTTAGTCAACTCTTTTAAAGGTCTATTAAAGAGACCTTTACTAATATAGGTTAAAAGGTGAAACTTCGTTAACGACACGTTGATAAGATGAAAATGACAACTATAACAATTGCACTTTTAGGTTATTTTTAACTTTCGGAGCCAAAACGGTAAAAACGGACGGGGAGTTTCTTCATGTATATCCGCATTCTATCTGTACCTGTACCTACATACTTACCCGCCACCTCAAGTCGCTTAGAAACCTTTAGTCATTCATCCGTTTTCCTCATTAAAACGCTCTCTCTCAATAATTAACATGTTTATTTTCAATCATTATTCCTTCGACCAGCTTATTATTAATCTTGCGGACATAAAAACACACGTATCTTCAGACCCATTTCTCAATCACGTATAACTAATGGTCGACACCACAATTTATTGGTCTGATCATAATAATTATATTGTAACAATTATTGTTCCGTTAAATGTACATTAAGATAGTAGTATCAGGGGACGATTCGGTGAAGTAACTACGGATATTTGATTGCTTTATAGCATACGCTTGGCCAACAGAATCGGTATAGAGGTAAAGTTATTTCGAAAATACAAACTGAGACATGATGCACAGAAAAACCAAAAAAAGAGAGCGCTGGGAATCGAACCCAGGTCCTCAGCAATCCGTGCTGCGTGCTATAACCCCTACACCACCGCTGGACAGGAATCTAGACACGATTTTTTCCTATGCATACATATCTCAGGTTGCTTATTTCTACTACGCTACTTAAGCAGCAGCACTAGCGACATCTATGTTTCGATCTCATCGAAAGACGTCACATTCTTTCGGAACTAACCGCTCACCCAGACAAGAGATGTCGCTACTAAGCAATCAAAATTATGATTGTTTTTTTGGAAAAGCAAATCAAATGCCAGTCCTTCAAGAAGTAGTCCAGTTAATCCCGGTGACGCCGTCTAGAGGTAAAGTCATCATCATCATCATCAGCGAGAAGACGTCCACTGGTGAAAAAAGGCCTTCCCTTTAGATCGCCACAATGAACGACAACTCGCCACTTGCATCCACCGGTAGAGGAAAGTGCCTTTAAAAAATTCTCCCTTTTCTTTTAACCCAATTTTAGGTTCTACCTATACGCTTAGTCCTTACATTACAGAAATAATTATAATTTAATCTAACATCAATTAGCTATGCAATTACTACCTAAATCGCAAAATAAATTACTATTGAACAAGTTTAAAAAAGCCGTGGTCACATTCCGAATTTTCCGAAATTTATGTGCTAATTAACATTTGCAATTTACCACGAGATTTACGGTGACACCTGTACAAACCTGCGAAGCAATGCAATGGTGTGTATGAAGTTCGCAATATGCACTAGGTCCGCGTGGTAACGGCCCAAGCTTTCTCATTCTGAGAGGAGGCCTGTAAATATATAATAAATAAATATCACGAGACATTTGACACCAATTGACCTAGTCCCAAAGTAAGCAAAGCTTGTGTTACCTATCATAGTAGGTAACGGATAAACAAAAAAAATGGATTAATACATGTTTAAACACATATTACATAAACACCTAAGACTCAAGATCAAACATTGGTATTGTTCATACAAATATCTGCTCCGACCGGGAATCAAACCTGGGACCTCAAACTTTGTAGTCAGTTTCTCTAACCACTGTCTCACGGTTCTGACTGACTGTTTCTTCTGTTCTGCTATCTGATCGTCAATCCTATGTTCAACAAAGGGACGTATTTAGGCTCTAGGATGAGATGGCTACAATTTTATCTTCCATTCGTCGACACTAAATAGCACAAAGGTCGCTATAGGTAACTTATTCATAGCTCGCTCATCCACAGAAAAAAATACAAAGAGTCCACTCTGAAACTTATCCACATACTGTCGGGAGCATTAAAATGGCGACGTGTCACTATCGAGTGATACGGCTGAGTTGTTTATGACTTCCCGCGGTCAAGCTATTTCAGTCACTCAATGGACGAGTGAATGGAACGCGCTGAATGAGATGTGCCGGCTAATTAATAGCAAAGTACATTCTTTAGACAATGAACGTTTCGAGAACAAAGTGACTGAATTGCTTGGAGTTTCTTCTCAGCCAGTCATAACGCGCGTCTAGAATGTCGTCTTATCTTTAATGCCATATTTATGAAACACAAAGAAGATGGGAAGAAGAACTAGGGGGGACGATAGAGGATGTCCAATAAATAGGTACATTCAAGCAATTTGATTCCTAGGTCACCACAGAACCTTAGTCATTGTGTCATTTTACAATATCCAACAAGCATTGCTATAGACAAATCAAAATAATTTTCTTCTATGGTAAGGTTCTATAGTAGCCCAGTAATCAAATTGGTTAACTGTATATGGTAAACTGCATGCTTAATTGAGCGATACCCGTGTTTTAACAATAACAAGAAGGAAGGACTCACACAATAGCGATTATAAGTATGAAAGAGAGTCCCAACTTCGTTTCATTCATTTTTGTATTGTGACATCCCAATCTATCGATTGACTTATATATCTTCCTTTATAAAGCTATTAAATCGAATCGATTAAGTTTCAATGAATGCGTAAACATGTAGTAAACCTCTAGCAAGTACTCGTATTTAAGTAGCACCATAAAACTATTTATTTATGCCCGCGTCCGAACCGTAAGTGGCATTACACGTATTGATATTGGGAGCCCACTGGGTATTTGGTGCGGTCAGGAATGGAGTTTGAGTCACACCAGGGAATATAAATAAAATATACCGTGTTGTTTAACCCCCGACGCAAAAGGAGGGTAAAGTTTTTTTTATTAGGAGAGGGAGGCAAACAAGCATGCGAGTCTGGGGGGCTACTACGAAATTCGAAAATCACTCACTCTCGTATTAAGTAAATAATATAAGCGTAAGCGGGACGGCAAGATACGAAGTCAGAAATTTGCACTTCGTTCGTGGTATATGGGATAGAAAATGATCTCCACCCATGACCGCCCATGAGTACCAACTACTCAAGTGTGATTGGAGAGTCATTGGTCCGTTGCCGGCCTTTAAAGCAAGTATAAGATGTAGACCTGCAAGCCCTTTTCTTGAAAGTCCCGCGATGTCAAGTGGCATCGTAGTTCTCAGATTTTTTGCGTGCAAGCTAGTTTCTTTGCGGTGGTGCTTAACTATATTTTAAAAAATCGATTCAGCCGTTCTTGTGATATTGAACTTTGATTGTCTCAATTATCTTGGCCTGTAGGTATACGTCCCACTGCTCGGCACAGGCCTTTCAAGTTTATCTTGGATTTGGGCTGAAGTACCGAAGCCCAGTAATCTTGTCCATAGCCAACCAACCCCATACTTACTCTACTCCATGTCGCTTTCTGTCGGGAAATAGTTTGACAACATTTTGAACTGTCCCCTGGTAAAGACGTCTCATGGTGTATTAAAGGATGTAATTTCCATAATATTTCTAAACATTGAATACTGGTAAACACAAATACAATACTGGTTAGAAAACCCAACCCACACAATTACTCACGTATCGTTCGTTTTTGTTACGCATTCACGTCGTGCCTTTATTTATAAAGTGCGTAAAGTGTTTTATAAAGAAGGTAACTAAGGAAGTGTACTGAACATGCTAAGCGATGGGGTACCTAATTATTTAACTCGTAATTTCAACATGGAGATCCGGTTCGAAGGACCAATGTTAGGGTCCTACGGGACGTTAAATAAAATCGTGGACTGTAAATTAAGGCTGGTTTAATAGCCGTCTAATAACAATCGATAGGTATAATTAATTTTGGAAACAGATTAAAATAAAATAGAATAAAGCGATAAGGCTGCCTATTGCTTACCTTGTAATTTTTCTCTCTGTGTATCTGTTTTCTGTATCGCTTACTATTTGTGGTGTACAATAAAGAGTCATTGCAATGTACCTATTGTAAGAAAGTTAATTAAATTTGAAATCTATTTATTTCAAGTTATAATATTTAATCGTAAATTTTTGTGTATGCGGAGAGACGTTATTGTACACCAGAAGAGCCCTATGATTACCTGAAATAGTATTTTATTTCCCACTCCAAGTGTACCCCTTGCGTGGTCAATATTCCAGCAATCAAAACTCAAGTAGAGCTAACCGATAGCACGCATAAAAGTAGACTGTAAAGTTTTACGATTCTTTTTAGTGGCGTGAACTATGGCTTAAAACCCCGACTCCCAAAATGGTTTCCCGCATTGTTATTCTATAGTCGTTGGGTTTGTTTTGGTCCAGGTGAAATATTTGAAAGGCAAAAAATATTAAATGATATTTTACAGGACAACTCACGTCTTAAATCGAGTTGAGCTCGACATGTTTCGATGTTTCGGACTGATCCGTAGCCGTTCCTCCAGGAGCAACGCGACTCGGCGGCTGCTGCAGCACATTTTTAATACAAACTTTTTTGCTGACTACTTACGTTGTCATCTAATCTACATACGAGTATGTATATCAAATTTCAAGTCAATCTGACCATTGCAAGTGGGTCAAAGTGAACTTGCAAGATTTGAACCAACAACAACAAAAGATAGGACTAGTGAGGCACGAATAAATTGAGTATGTCACTTGTCACTGTGTGAGAGCCGTTCTTGATACATGAGCCTCTTAAAATTTTGTGAACAAGTACTTAGGTACATAACATAACACAAGAAGTTATTACAAATAAAACTTACTAGCAAGGATTTTTTTTTAATTTACTGCTATTTGAGCATCAATAAGGAATACCTATTTATCAGTATAATAAGAAATCTCCAATTAATACTGAGCAATCAATAAGTAAGGAAGTAAATAATAGTACAATTGCGCAAATTTTTGGGCGGATAGATGCAAAAATCGTACAAAATATAACCGTTTCGCTGCAATTATCGCAGCAGAAGGCGTCAGTGCAACCGTTTAAACATAGCATTTACACTGCATTTCAGCGATAAAAAAAAGCATTTAACCCTGGCATTTTCCAATACAGATTCCATGACGCGCATGTGGTCCCACCAACCCATTGGCTTACATTAACTCGTCCATTGCCCACCCAAAGAAATGTGTTTCCTAGTAACTTGCCGCCCGCACGCCCAATTAACTTGGCCGTCTTGAAAGTCTTTATCTTTGAGATTAAGGGGCAGCGTGTTTGAGGATTTAAAAAAATATTGACTAGTATAAAGACAAGAAAAAAAATACCATGGGACAATTGACACCAATTGACCCAAACTAAGCAAAGCTTGTACTATGGGTACTAGGCAACGGATAAACATATACACTTACTTAAATACATAATTAAATGTCCATGACTCGAGATCAAACGGATTCGTATTATTTATACAAATATCTGCCTCAATCGGGGATCGAATCCGGAACCTCAAGCTTCGTAATCCGGTACTTTAAACACTGGCTACCTGGTCGTCAAAAATCTCAAAGCCGAGAAGATTTAAGAACATCCGGCAAAATATTAATTGGATTAGCGCACTGATTTTGAATAAATATAAAAACCAGCTTAAAAAAAGTTAGTATTTCTAATTTGGTTTTTATTTGCAATACTCTTGCTCAACACAATTTTTTTTTCGGATTTTAGATTGTTTGGTCGGTTTTTCGCTTGTTCTAGCCAAGGACATCTCTGGTGCGTAGAACGAATTTCATCCGGTGATCTAGAAATTTATTTCGTTGCGAAAAAATCTTAAGGTAGCATTATATTATAATATTTATTTTGTGGTTTAGTAGTTTCAGATTATTCCCTAACTTTTTTATTATGTGGCTCAACATATTACTAAAATCGTTTTTTTTTGGAAGGAGAGCGAAGAGATCCTGTAAGGATATATTATCCCTTTGAGATTTGAATTTTTAAACCTTTTGAATAACGTTATTGTTTATTTATAATTCAAATTGAAAAAAAAAGATAAAAAAGATAAGTTTTTTGGATTCTTTAGTGGGATAAACATGCAGTTTTGACAAAATATTAAACTGTTTTCAGTAGGTACCTACAATTTTTACAAGTACGGAATAAAAGAGTTCGAGCATGTTCCTAATCTTAACTTTAGCCCATTTATTAATGTTATTATTGCCAAAGTTCAAGATTATAAACAAAATATTAAAAACACACGATATAACTTTATCGTGAAAAGCTAAAGTTCACCAGACTTGATACAAGTAGATTTTTAAATTGTAAACAATGAAATCGAAATATTTTTATAGCTTTTAAATTCTTCAGTTATTTCAAATTCAAATAATTTATTGTTAATTATAGGTACATTTGAAGTTTGTGTTTTCCAAAATATTGAAAAGAACTGCCATAATTTGCTTTTACATATTTTTCCTTAGGAATTAGAAATGAAAAGTACGTCAGAAATTAATCATACTACATTTCTGACAATAAACTGTCGCTTTTAACTCCCGGATGTAGCAACTATGATACATAAAGAAAGAAAGAAAGAAAGAGAAGACATTTATTCACATTCACACAGACATAAATACAACAAAAAAAACAATGAACAGCAAACACAAATAAAACAAAAAAGAACTACAAAAATAAAAATACACGATTTAGTGTGCCCCGCAAAAGTGAAACGGCCGCTGACTCAGCATAATGCTGAGGCGTTAGACGCCTGCAGCGCTGATATTCTGTCAGAACCGTCTGTGACTCACGGAATGATACATAAATATACTAAACTTATGTGTAAATAAAATTAAGAAATACAATAGATTTAATTGTAAGTAAACAAGATATAAATAAATAAATTATAATAAACCATAAGTAAAAACAAGGGACAAATAAGTTGTTCAAAAACAACAGGCTGGCGTACTCAGTGCTGGTTTAGTGAAATGAATTTTGGAGAGTCAACAAGGTATTCCTTCAGATTGCGCTTGAAGGTGTACCAACTAGACGCTCCTTGGATAGGAGGAGGAATATCATTCCAGTACTTGGACGCCGCGAACTTAAAACATACACTGTGTTTAACTTGATTTTCGTTATTTCCGACAGATCCATTCTGTAATAGAAACTACATACTACTCGTTCTATTGGTTATTGACCTTTCGGCCAAATCATTTCGTTTTATTTCGAGAAAAAAAATCGTTTTAAGCAGAATATAAGTTCTCAGTAATTTTTAAAGACTAGAGACAGAAAAATAAACTTTTTAACCATTTTTTGCAAAAAAAACTATGAGTCACGGATTTTAAAAATGCGTCACAAATTAAGACTTTTTGCGCTGCTTTACTAATGTGTATTTTTAAATAACTTAATTTTATTTCATTTGGTAAACAGTAAGTTAGACCACTAGTGTCTTAGAGAATTTAACTTTATTATACCTTTGAATGGTCTTTTAAAGTTAGCGGAAATCCACAATAGCACATTGTATATTATATCAACATATTTTTTTTATAAAATGCAAGATGAAGGTGACCCGTCTCCCTCTTAAGCGGGCACCGCCAAAGTGTCGCGTTCTATTCCGAATAAAATTTTATCGACGAATCAACATTTTTATTTATTTTATGTCTTCATTCGACTGCTTTCCGGTAGCGGTTAATAGTTAAAATCCATTAATGTTAATTATATATTCACCCGTTTATCTGGCATTAGTTTTATGAACTATAAAGACAGCGCGGTGTAATTTGTAAGCAAAACTCGAGCCAGGGATTGTTAATTCGTTTGTTATTGCCGATTAGGAACCGGATTGATTTGGCCCGGGTTGGGGCGAATGGAGATTAGGCGGCGGTTTTGTGATCAGGATTATTGACGAGCCTTAACGACGTTAGTGGAGAATAAATGTTATCGCTTAATAAGTGGACGAATTGATCGCTAACGTGCTAATTATGAAGGTGAAGTTAGGCCAAATGAACTAACGAGCTTTGTATGAAATTCTTACTAATAATATAAATTGAAATAATGGTGCTTGACTATAGGCCTAAGCCTTATGAATAGGCTCAGAATTGCTCAGCGAGCTATGAAGAGGGCTATGCTCAGGGATTCTCTACGGGATCCAATCAGAAATAAGGAGATACGTTGAAGAACGAAGGTCACCGACAATCTGTTGGTGAAATTCTGGTGGTCCGGCCAGGATCGCATGCACAGGACAATTCTTCAACGGTTTATCGACTTGAAACTTAGTGCGGATATTATGTAGTTTAAAAGGCAATGCAAGTACACTCAATGTAGTATACAACCAGCAAGTAATATTGTTATATTAGGATACCCGACTGTAGCATTCACTTGAATGCATTCTGATCCGTTGTTCTTGGTTTTATGTTTGTGTGTATTATTTTAACTTAAAATGATAAGTGCTTTTTTATTTTAAAGTAACACCTTTATACTTTTAAGCTTTCAAGATTACATATCTTTACTTACAAAATCATTACTTCTATGAACCTATTCGAGTACAGATAGAAAACGAACGGCAGACGTTTAGGATCGCATGCGTCTAATTGATACAATTACCTCGATTCGATTTCTGTTTAATAGTTTCATTAAGGAGACGCCGATTGTTTCAGCTATTTAATAACCTTAATCTTTTTCATCTCTCCTGTTCGGAAAGTTTAATTTTCATGGGTAGATAGCAGGGTGGAAAATTGCGTTTTCACACCTCTCCTTCAGAAAAGTAACTTTTCCTCCCTGACGAGAGGTAGCAAAGTGCAACTTTTCTGTTCAAGGCTTTTCTAAGTGTTTTATTGCAAATGCCGTTTTTTGAAGTTGATAATTGGAAAGCCACGCCATTTTCTATGCTGGTTGTTCTTTAATAATATATAGAATTTATTTTTTTCAAGTTTCTTACAGCTCGGTGTGAAACGTTGTATGAGCGACTCGGGAGCAAAATTATTTTCATCTTGGACGTTAACACTTGAATCCCTCATTACGCTCAGGATTCTACTTTAGAATCCTTAAATGAATTCCTTATTGTAGAATCCTTCGCTACATTCTGGATTCAATGTAAGTCCTCGCCTTAAATACACCATTTTGCTCCCTTGTGACTCAAATAACTATTTCATCTCTAGGGTGGAAAGTAATTTTTTTCTTAATTTTTCGATTAGCCACGGAGTCGAAGATTTACGTCAATGACACTTTTTTTTCACGTTTTGGCATGGCCATTTAGATGCACGTCGTGACCAAGGTGTTTATATACAACACTGGAGGTTGAATGCCGAACATCCGTTTGAAACAAGAAAATTGATCTTTATTACATCACGAACAAATTCCATCTCTTTCTTTAGTTAGGTTAAGAAAGAGATGGAAGTCGTTCGGGAAATGTGAAAGAAAGAGATGGAATATATAAATAAGTAATAAAGGTCAAACTTCTTCGTTCGGCGTTCAACCTCCAGCTTTGTATATAAGCTCCTTGGTCGTGACCAACTCGTTTTTTTTTATAGTCGGCCCTGGCAAGTGGCCAGGTCGAAAAGGTACCGTTGGAGGTTAGATATAAGTAAATTCAATTTATTATTATTCTAATTTTTTGTAGTATTTTACTTTCCTCACAGTCACAGTCTCAGTCTCACTTCGTTCGAGCGCCAGAAATATCTCGGGTGAAATGGGTCACTTTCCACCCTTGGTTATCAATCTACTATTGCGGTGTGGAATACGTCACTCATAAATTTGTGTCTAGAAAGGTCATAGTTGGCCTGGGAAGATATGGTCGCCTAAAGCTCTCTTTTAGCTCTCCCTCTGCTATACAGGGGAGGGTAGGGAATCGATTATGCCAGATAAAAAGTTGTTGGTATATGAAAATTCTTGGCGAATATAGTGACATATTTTTATGTCACGTATTTCACGTCAATAGAGATACGAAATAAGTGTTTCTCAGACAATGTTAAAAAAAAATCATACAAAATTAAGTATTATTTTCTTTCAAAATCCGGTAACAAAAATGGAGATAAAAGATTGGAGAACCGATAGCCGTTTGACTTAGGTATAATTCTATTTGTAATGCAAAAGTGGGAGATACGATTCAAAACTTGTCAAAAATCGATGAAAACCTCGGGTAACCCCTTAAGCACAGTGAAAAAAAGGGTTAAAAAAACCTGATTAATCCCCTGTTTCACCATCCATTGATTAATTAAATTCATTTGACGTAAAAATGTGATGCCGTCTCTGTTTGTTTTGTTCGAATAGACGGAGACGGCATCACATTTATCCGTCAAATAAAATTAATCAATGGGTTGTGAAACAGCCCCTTAAAGTACAGTGTATATATGTGTGTGTGTGTGTGTGTGTGTGTTTATAACACGTTTAAGCTACCATTCACAAGAGATTAAGATGCCAATCTCAAGAGCATAAAAAAAAACTTTTGTAAATAATAAAACGAATTAGGGTTATGATTGTTGAAGCCAAAATGCGCCTTAACTGTTCCGTGCCGATAAGTAGTAAATAAACATTGTAACGTATAATTGATTATTAATAAGCACTGATGGATCTAACTATGTTTTGAACGAAAAACTAAAAATCAATCGTGTATAAATTGCAGTTTTTAATAATCAACATTGAGACTATGAAAAACACCGGGCAAGTACGATTTGGACGTATGCCCTAATGATTCTGTATTATTTTTATGTTTGTACTTTATAGTCAAAATCAAAAATATATTTTTTATACAAGAGGGGAAAACAAGCATGTGGGTCACCTGATGGGAAGCAATCACCGCCACCCATGGACACCTGCAAGTCGAGGGGTATCGCAGGTGCTTTGCCGGCACTGTATGTTAAGTATAATAGTTATTTCAACTTGTAACCTCCTGACAAAAAAGATCGTGACAGACAGACAAACGGACAACGAAGTGATCTCGTACGGAGTTTATATCTCATATTTACAAAGCATATTTTATTTCTTATACGGAACCCTAAATAGTAAGTCATTGTTTCTTAAATGGGTTCTCTATTAACAAAAGGAGGTTGCAAAAGATTACAGATTGTCAACAGTTACTTGTTGAAAAAACTAGGCTTGCAGCGAAAGGAGAGACAGTAATTACCCGACTGCAGGGAGAGGTATTGTTTTCATAAACTGTACCGCGATTGATTTCACTTTTCTACAGTGGGATTTCTTGTTTTATTTGTTTGTGAAACTTCATTCGCATTTTTTAGTAAAAATAGGATATAGGTATGTAAGTTTACAAAAGTACAAAATTGTACTGGAAGATAAGAAACGTCAATTGGTACCTAGATAGCTACAAAAGGTTGCATGGCGATATTAAAGATTTTCCGGTTAACTTATTTATTTACGGTTTATTTGTCGTCGTTGATTAATACTAAACTGCATTTACGTATATAATAATTATGCCTAAAGAAAATCTAAATACAATACAATATCATTTCAATCTGATTTTTTACAGGCAAAAACAAAACTTTTAGAATTTTCTTTCATTTATGTGGACGTTGCGATAAGTATATTTCATCGCGTAATTCATTCAGCAATTTCAGCACTAAATACTCCCAACTTCTTTTCCCATATACATTGACAAAGAGGGTAGCATATTTCTAGCCACGTACAAAGATGTTGGTGAAGATGTGTTCGTAGTTGGCAATAGTGAACGCTGCTGCGATTCCAAATTCGGGCTATAGTCGCCTTTTAACACCCATGGGAAGAAATGGGTGCGTGGGAAGGCATAAGGGCATTTATAAAAGTTGTTTAGCTGACTTATGTTAGAGTCACCGCTGTAACGTAATCACATCAATTTGCGTAGGATTAATTTTATTATTCTAGGTACATTTGTTGCGTGTGGCTATCTCAATATATTTGCTACTTCGTATTGTTTTAAATGGCATAATTAACGAAATGCAGCCGACGCGATAACTTATCGTATCAAAATTCTGCGAATGGCGACTGGATTTGGTAGAGTCAAAAAACGTAGACCTCCCGAGCGAGTTTTATCATGGAACGACATGACTCTTGAATATAATTAGTTCTCGAATATACTACTATTATAATAAATGCTACTATTATAAAGTTCTCGAGTGGAGACCGCGGATCGGCAAGCGCAGCGTAGGACGTCCACCAACAAGATGGACGGATGACCTGGTTAAAGCTGCGGGTTCACGGTGGATGCAGGCCGCTGCCAACCGAAGCAACTGGAGGTCTGTGGGGGAGGCCTATGTCCAACAGTGGACGTCCTACGGCTGAGATGATGATGATGATGATGCAAAACTTTAAATGCGTGTGCGGAATTTGAACTGGCTATATCTTCATCGTTTTTTGTTTAATTGACGAAAGAAAATGTACGTGACCAATATTTTTTGGTAATCTAACAATGACCTAATCAGACTGTCCCTGTCACTCACGTATTAAATAATATTAGGGCCAGCGGGACGGCAACATACGAAGTTCGAAATGTTCGACATTTGCACTTCGTAGTATAAGTAGTAAGTATAGAGCCAGTCAGGCCTTTCAGTGCATAAATATTGAAGGGCAAGTTCTACATAAACACAGTGCTGTCGTTGCATTCCGAACTCTATGATTCGGGGTTATCACACATGCAGTCGACATAACAATTAGAGTGCAGAGAAATTGAACGAGCGGTGGGCACGTATCGCACGATAAGGCGGCCAAAGGCCAATGTTTACTTAACCGTCTATTTTTTAACTCTCTGACGTCTATAACTTAATTGACCTGGTTACAGATCGAGTCAAATTTTTGTTCATTAGTTCAGACTCGATCTTACCGCACGTGTCATCATCATCATCCCAGCCTATACATGCTGGGCACAGGCCTCCTCTCGGAATGAGAGGGCTTGGGCCGTAGACCAGCCTAGACCAGTATGGATTGGGAACTTTACACACACCATTGCATTTAGTTTCAGGTTTGTGTAGGTTTCCTCACTATGTTTTCCGTCACCGTAAAAGCTCGAGGTACACTTCAAATGTGATTTTGCATATGAATTTCGAAAACATCAGTGATGCGAGCCCGGGTTTAAACCCACGATCCTCTGCTTGATTAAGGCCATAAGTTAAACCAAGGTTAAACCACTAGGCCACCACGGTTCGTATTCCTCGAATGGAGACCGCGGATCGGTCAGCGCAGCCTTCGTCCACCATCGTAATGGATGGATGACGCTTGAAGCCGCGGGTGAAGCCGATGAATGCAGGCTGCTTCCAACCGAAGCTAACGTTTGGCAACCTGAACTAAAAGAATTTTTTTGCTCACCCAAAGCAAAGTGTTTTGAGTGAAGTGATTGGTGAGCAAAGAAATTATTTTAGCTCATTCATATGGACCTCCGTAAAGCAACGCCTGATTCATTTCGCAACTTATCATTTCGCAAATGTTTAATATTTCTGAAATTGTAAATATTTCAGGATTTTTATAAAACTAACCTAACCTGACCTAAAGGGACAAACGATGGCCCTGAAATAAATTCTGAAATATTTACAGTTTAAGAGTTTGCGAAATGAATCAGGTTGCCAAACGTTAGTTGCGAAATGAAAGGATACCATGGGGGAGGCTTGATGATGATGAATTGTTACGACGTGAGTAATGTTAATACTGTATGAACCACTAAGCTCAACTCCACTTATAAAGAGAGAGTGCACATCTTAAACAGAGGTCAATTAGTACAAAATTAAAGTCGCCATATTTTTCACACGCAACCGTTATTTTATGCACACAGCCGTATCATCTGACCCGAGATAACAGCGCGCAATAACTTTTAATTTTAATTGCAATTACTGCAGACAATTAACGTTTTATGACATAGTTAAAACAGATAAACGATAGGCTGAGCAACCATTACGGCTGACGTGATTGGAGGAACAAGAATCATTAGAATCACAATCAAGGAGCGGAATTCTCTTAGCAAAAATCAAATGTCAAGAGGGATTGACAATTGTGTTTGATCGACTATTCCAGTTATCGATTTTTCGCATGTTACCGACTTTTAACATTATTCTGTAACATTTGACCTCTTTGATAAGCCACTTGCATCTCTTTATTAAAATAAATTACGTCACGTCACATTTGACATTTGATGTCGCTTGAGTATTATTTTGTTCATAAGTATTATTTTATTAGGTTCCCCAAAGTGGGTTACCCAAAATAGTTAATCTTAAAAGAAACACGATTAACAAATGTATAAAGTAATATCCTTCTCTTAATTCAAAATTATTCTCTTACTTCTCTTAGTTTAAATGGTGACAATGTAGAGAAAATAATGACAATTCTGTGTTTTTATGTTTAAATTGTAACAAACACACAGGTCTTTTTTTAGCCTATAGTGTCCCACTGTAGGTCAAAGGCCGCCTCCATTACAGGCCTAATTTAATTACATATCGTGCTAACTGACAATTAAACATCGACAGTCGATAAAACACAATGGTCAATCCCGCTTGACATTTGATTTTTGCTATTAAAATTCCGCTCCTTGATCACGATATAACCCCACTCACATAAATGGGGTAATATAGTATACGCCTACAATTGGTTTAAACTTACGGTGCAAAAAATATTCTAACATATTCTCGTTAGCATCTTAATTCGTTGTCTCCAGTCCAAATACGTCTACTGCCTGGGCACAAGCTTCTCCTTGTTGTGAGAACGCTTGAGCTGTTAGTTGGGTCTAATAATGCGACTTGGGATGTTCACTAACCGTTGATTTGCCTCGCAAGTGCACCTATGTTGGTTTATTTACGTTGTTTTCCTTCACAAACATTCAATTTTGAAAATTTATTACTGCAATTCAAGATCAGAGTGAGAGGTTATAGGTAAACCCACTAAATTGCTACAGTTCAACTGCTGTGGGAAATTTGCCAACATCTCAAGTGGTGCGTATCGCTATCGCTAAAAACCTGTTTTAGGATTACATTTTAAAGCGAATATATCAGAGACGTTAGTCACATACATACTAAATATACACTATAGATTCAGCAGCCTTTGTGTTTGCCTGACATAGGACTTCCCAGTTAGTTAGTGTATGCGTTTCATCAAATAGAGCACAACTTCAGTTTATTAGCTAACAGACTGAGCTGGAAAAATAAATACCTGTACTTGCTTGGCGTCTTGCGTTTTCTGCTCGAGTAAAAATTTATATTTAATAGCTCTGTGGTTATTCCCGACGTCATTATAGCTACGCTTCAGATCAACATTGGACAGTCGCCGTAACACTTGTTTTGTGCTCTCTCAATCCCGAGTTTACTTTCTGTTAATTTTAACTGCCACTGATAAATAAACAATAAATGAGTTGATGGCTTGCTTATCGAAAAATGAAATTTACGACCCCATCGTTAAATACTAATAATGAGATTAGGAAGTAACGACTTTATTATTGAGATAACGTTTTCCGCTTTTTTATGTTCCGTCACAATGTGAACCTATTTATAGCCGAAGCGCGATTTAATTAGCAACATAATTAACACTTTAAAGCTTAACTGGAGCTCTGCAGCTGCCTCCCCCCCTGGAAATTGTATGTTTTATACAATATATTATGCCCCGTTTACCTATAATAATAATATTTATTTCAAAACTCAAGGCTTCATATTAACAAGACAACCATATTTTAAATTACATAATCACAATCAAAATCAAAATAAAGTAATTACATGTCAGAGTTAGTAGTAGGGCCAAAATTCTTTTCATTGTCTTGCTTTTGTCCCCGAAAAAAGGCATGGAGTTTTTCTTTTATGGAACCTAGTGGCATTTTTAATTTTTCTCTAGTTAAATATTAGTTAACCCGAAAAAAACTAACATTGGCTCTACATTTGTTCTATTTCTTAGTTAGAAGACATAAATAATATCGTGACAGAGTGGTCAGAAACAATGCAACGAAAAGAATTGAATTTTGACCCAGTAACAAAAGCAAGCCTATGAAGCAAGATCCTTTGCGGGTGTTTGCCCTACACACTACATATATATATATATACCTTGTGTTTCATGTAGGTGTCATTGTGTAGTGTGTATGACAAAACAAGCGAGGGCGATCTGACCTAAACAAATCTGACTTGCCCCCCCTAGGCCAGAAGCTGGGTACGCCCCTATCTGCTTTGAATGTTACATTGAATCAAATAAACAAAATATGTTAATGTGACGTTAAGATTGGTTTTTGGAGTCTTTTTTTATCCAGTAGTGGTGTAGCGGTATAGCACGCGGCACGGAATGCTGAGGACCTGAGTTCAATTCCCAGCACTGGTCTCATTTTCTGGTTTTTCTGTGCATCTGTGTTTCAGTTTGACGTGACAAAGTACAAAAGTTGCCAAAACCCCCAATTGCCGTCGGTTGCCAAAAAGACCTAGATCTCCGTAGAAAATGCTACGAACCGGACGACGATTGGGTCAAAAACTTCCAACACCTTCAATAATCAACGGGTGCCAAAAAGGCCCAAGTTGGCTAACATTTATTACTAATTAACCGTATCAGTGACGCCGGTATCCGCCGTTGATGGCTGTCAACTTGTCAACCTGGTTAACACGTACGATGCCGCGGAAACTAATTCGTTGTTATGGGATATTCAGGACCATAGAGTTAGAAATGTAATATTGGGTTAATTAAACATCGAGAGCTTATCAAAGGAATTCATCATGTACATCCCGTAACAAATGTAACTAATTTAATGTTAGTCTAGTCTGGAATGAATGAGTGAATGCACAAAAAAAAATGTAAATGAAAATATTAGATTGTACAACAAGAGCACAAAACGAGCCATTTTACCCAAGACGTTCATATAGCCACCCGAGCCGGTATGGCGAGGGTAGATAGACACGTCGAGGGGAAAATGGGTTTAATACTCGAGTTTTACACTCTGCTTTTCACTTCGATGGCGAGGAAACGAAATAGCAACAGTGGAAACAATTGTTCACTTACTATGTACATTTTATTTTTCATGAATTACTATTTAATTATATTTTTTTAGTTTTATTGGTTTATTTTGATTGATTTGATTCATTTTTAATTTTATACAAATTCAAAATTATGAAAAAAAAAATATAAACTTCTTTGTTTGTGGCTGTTGACACCTGATTACCTTGGTCTTAGACGAAGATTTTATTTTATGCACTAGTGCATAAAAAGTCATTTTATGTCCCCTAGATCCAGCATAAACACGAACTTTACGAGCATGAGAAGTGAAAAATATATTATACGACAATCGATACCAATTGACCCAGTTTGAAATACTAGTCTAGCTCACACATACGCACAAAAGGAAAATTATTCTATTGATTGTAAAAAACAATCAAATGACATAAAGATTGCAGTTTATTTAAACACAGTCACCGTTGAAATCAACCGCCGATTGGAGTTGCTATACGTTTTATTTTTCATTTGTTTTTGTGTTGTTTTCATAGCGATAAATTGGCAACTTCCAATACAACGAAGTTACTCGTACCGACTAAAACACAGTAAATTGTACACCTTAAGCAGCAGTGGTTGGGCACATTGCTCGTAAAATTGGCCGTAAGGTTCTGGAGAGCGATTTTGTACTGTAAGGGAATGGTTGATAAGGTCTCCAAAAGGTAGACGGATGATCTGGTGTTGTCGTTGATGCCCGGTTCACATTATTTTAGTAAAACCATTCCAGTAGCATAACATTGCGGTGCTCGATCGATCTTGTGTAACTCGTTTGGATTGTGACCCCGCAATGTATTGCTACTGGCACGATTTTACTAGAATACTCGAAATGTGAACCGGGCATGACTGTAAGTAGAGTGAAACTGATTGTCATAAAGATCCCCAAGGAATACCTTTATTTATAGAACAGTGCACGTCTTCCCGCTGACATCACGTTAAATAAAATCAAGTAAATACCTTTTTTCTTGTTTCTATTTCCCAGCAGAGACAACACATACCTACAACACACCTATGCTACAACTTAACTTTGTATGGCTATATACAACATTATCTCTAAATATTTTTTAAATATAACCACACGCAAAGTGTCTACTGCATTAGAAAATAGAATAATAAGTGTTTTTAATAAGATGCTATCGTATTTTTAAATTCCATTCTAACATTCGAGTTCGGTCACTTCCACCCACGTCCGCATATTTTATTGCCCACTTGATCATTGCAGGGTTAAACTCAATACCTTAACAAGAGCTACCGTGCAACTGGTAGAAACAACTATTTATTTTACTGTCGTGTCATTTTCCGTCCCTCTCTGGCTGGGGCAAGAACTGTACCTCGTGTCCTTGTCTTTCAGGGCAATTAACACTCTCGTATACGGTAGCGATGGTAGAAATTAGTTAAGAGTAAAGTCGCCCTCATTTTTTCACAGTGTTGATGTGGGCAGTAGACGAATGGTAGCGTTAATTTTACGTAATTCTGTTGGACATTAAATAGTCAACAGACGATTTGGTAACGTCCATTGACGGAGGCCAAAACCGATTGTTGTGAAGATTCTTAAGAAGGACTATGGCCAGCAGTGGATCTTTTGGCTGAGATGATGATCGTGTTCTCATAACTTTGTGGTACTTAATACCTACTTAATATTATAAATGTGAAAATTTGCGAGTACTATCGTAAATAATATTGTTGTGTCTTGCTTGTGTAGTGTTGTCATTTTTTGTGCTGTGAATAAGTAAATGTATTTCTTTCGTTCTTTCTTTAGTACGTGTGTGTGTTTATATATATGTTTGCTACTCATTCACGTTAAAACGGTTGAACGGATTTGGATGAAATTTGGCGTGTAGATAGTTGCACATCTGGAATAACACAAAGGATATTTTTATGCTGATGTTCCCATAGGATCAGGGTATAATCTCTGAATTTGAACCACTGGGATTAGAGACGTGAAATTTGGCGCGGGTATATTAAGTAAAAATTGCATCGTGGGTTTCATTATAGTTGTATATGAATCCTACGATACAATTTTTAGAAATTCCCATGGGAATTTACTATAACCCCAGTATTTCAAATCAACTTTCCGGGTCTAATGGATAACAAACACTTTCATATTTATATTGTTAGTAAGAATTAAGCATGTGTCTTCAATACTGCCTTACATTTCTGCTCCCTATCGGTCCTGCGCCCGGTAGCAGAGTCAACAGGCAGGTAGCGGCTTTTTGTCCTCCAGTTCAATTTTAATGGTCGTTTATTTGTTTTTGTGACTTTCGAGTCATTAGCTCACGTTATTGCGGGTTAAAACTTAACCGTTCGGTAAAATGCCACACTAATGAGTGTCTTGGTGCCAGAAAACACTTATCACTGGAGGTGGTAAGTCGCTTACCACTTTCCCAAAAAATGTGAAAGGCAATTGTCACGTTGGTCACGGCCAATTTTTTTCTGGTGCGCGTGGTTCACCTTTTTTATAACGGTTATGTTTTGCTAAGATTTTATAGTAGAGGTAAGCTATACCCTGCTCGTAGCTAAAAGCTTCTCCTGTAGCAAATGTTGTCTGCTTTGTCCCACCAAGGCTGCATAAAGAGCTTGTGTTGTTCAATATTTTTATTGCTTGAGATCGTGCCGGGAATATGACGATGGTTTTTAGTGTCATATTTAACACGTTAGAAGTGCTAATATAATCTCTTTATTTGTGTACTAATTACTGAATCACTTTTTTGAGGCAGTAGAAGCAAGTAGCTACATATACCTAGCATGAAATCCATTATGCCCCACTGCTCAAGAAAAAATATTTACTAGTCGGTTAAACTTTGTATAAAAAAATGGTTATAGAATCATTCTAGTTAAGTATACGAGTTAAAATCCCAACTCAATCGACTCTTTTTCCAATTGAACATGAACTGATTTTGAACTTTGAACGTTAGAGGTATGAATCTAGATTTTTCAAATGCATTGTACCCATACTTACATGCCTGATGCGTTGCATGCCCTTTGCGTCATATACCTAATGGATATTATCACCAGCCAGAAGAGTCCATTTAAGAATACCACACAATGAACATCAACTCGCCTCTTGCATCCAACAGTTTTCAACACCGCACCACAACTATCGTGATGTCGTCAGTCCATCTAGTGGCAGGTCTGCCAGCGTTGTCTTCCGATTCATGTTCGCCTCTTGAGGACTTTCCTCTTCCAACGGTTATCTGTGCTTTGAGCGATGTAGCCCGCCCATTGCCACACTTACATACTCTTCGAGCTACGTCGGCGACTTCAGTTCTTCGGTGAATTTCCGTACTCCGGATTCTATCGCGCAGAGAAACTCCAAGCATAGCTCTCTCAATAGCTCGTTGCGTGACTCTGAGCCTCTCCAAGAGGCCAACCAGTCAACACCAGCCCTAGTAGAATGGAATGTATTCTTATCTCCAATGCGTTGCATACTTTATTCTTGATATACAGTCAAGAACAAAGATATCGACACGGCCAAAGTTACAAAAGTATGTATACACGACTTTATGCACTTAACATTAAGGTCGTGTATACATATTTTTGTAACTTTGGCCGTGTCGATATCTTTGCCCTTGACTGTACCTACCCAATATCTCGTAACTCTTATGCTTTGTATACAGATTTTTAAGGGGAGTCAAATTAAAAATTAGTTACTGTATCATCACACAGCATGTCAATTTTGTGGCATCCCACAAGAGTATGCATGTGCTAAACTTTCAATTGATATGCTTCAATTCAGAATGCATTTAAAAAACGCGATGTGTTCCGTCCGTCGGATGCTACAATGTAATGCAAGAGACATGGCTGAAAGTATGTATCCTTATTTTTCTCGTAATAATAACTAAAAAATGGCCAAGTCCGAATCAAACACGCATACCAAGGGTTTCATACCACACATTTTCTCGTAATCTTAACTCGCGGCTCAGAGGGCCTACTCCGAAATTCGAAAATCGAAGTTCGTATCGTACCATCCCTCTCACTCTCGTACTAAATAGTATCAGTGTCAGAGAGACGGAACGACACGAACTTCAATTTTCGAATTTCGGAGTAGCCCCGCAGCACTCGTGCGTCGAATAAAAATATACAATAACTGCATCCCTTCGTATTGCGCCTTTACGATTCTTAAGGAATGTCTTCCATAACACATAGTTCCACAAGTTTAAAATATAATAGGTACTAATATGTGTTATTTATGTGAGATAAAATTCGATATTTTAGTGTTAATAGATAAACTGAGCAGCAAAAAATCTGGCCCTCAAATGCAGGCAGAAATTTTACTCGTAGTAGTATAACAGTAAAGAGAAAAGTGATAAAAGAAGAACTATAATTATTATCAAAAATAGTAGTTACATTGCAATTTTTTTTTTTAAAATAGTAATGAAGAATAATAATAATAATAAATCGGCTAACACTAGTTCTGTAAGACCAATTCTACTAACAAAAAATATGGACTTTTGTTTGGTCAAAAATAAAGTATTTTTTTCATTTTATTTTTTTATTGCATGTGATGTCCTTAATTATTTAATTTCTAAGAATAGTTTATATAAAAAGGTAACTTAAATCAAACTTTATAAATAAAATAATAATATTCAGTTATTTCAAGTAACATGACTCATAAAAAATACAAAAAGAAAAGAAAAAAAAACACGCATTGTATAGAAACAAAAATACACTACATGGTCACAAATTACATAAATAAAATACATACACACATACATACATACGTACATATTAATTATTATTATTGGTATGGTAATAAATTACATGGTCACATTATATTAAAAAACACTAAATTAATTTAAAATATTATTATACATTATTTACTTTTTTATAAAGTACCATTATTTGTGATGCAATCCGCCATACTCCGTAAAAAATTCAACCAATCTGTTACTTACGATGCTAAGGTCCCTTTAAGACTTGTAATACAAAGTAATCGTGGTCATAGAGACCAATTAGTAGTTCTCATTCACCAATGGAACCCTAAAACTGTCATTTCTCACCACATACCTACATGAACGCTTATTAGCAACGTTATGCTTTTCGTTTTCATACTCCATTCGAGGAATGTGTAGGTACTTAATGAAGAAATATCAATTACCATTACAGCTGAATTACAGCCAATTAACAGTTTCGAATAGCGGATATCTTTTTTTTCCACGGCAATACGCAAGTACATCATACATTGTATTATGGATGAGTTACAAATCATTATCATCATCATTCCGGATTATAAAGTCCTGCTGAAAACGTCTCCTATAAAATGTTCAATTATGACGTAAGGTTTTTGAGATCATGGCAATCCATGAACACTGAAATAATTACTATTACTAAAATATAGCATAAATAAAATATATTTAAACAAATATTCGATAAAATAAAAACAACTTAAACGCACAAAGAATGTGTCGTAAATATATATTTTAACTTTTTTTTATTGTACGAAAATAGGATAGCGGAATAAAGGAACGGCCACACCGCTGTTTAAAAAAAGGTGAGCGGAGCGGTGTGGCCGCTCCTTAAATCTCGGAATTTTATAAACTGCTAGATCTAAGGGTTTACATGAGTAAAGCCACGTGTAAAGGGGCATTTTTACTTCAAATTTCGCAAATATTTGTCCCTAATTTTTTTGTCAGTTTTGTGACTTTTTTTTCATATAATTTATATGGGTCTTTACGGTATGGACTCATGAAAATTTTATGGAACATTGTAGACTTTTTTTTCTTCGCCAAAATCAATAGTGCTCGTGATTCTGAGTAAGGAAAACCCAGGATTACCTAATACTGAAAAAAAATGCTCCTTTTAAAGTAAAAATGCCTAAATAGGCTAAAACCAATTGCTCCATGCTCTGATTGCCAATTTACTGCCGAGTGTTATATCTGAAAAGCGACCTACGAGTAAAATAATTTGACAGGGTTAAATTAAAATACTGTGCTATAGTAACTTTTAGTTCAGAAAAAATACAAGTTTTTTGCTGACTGTACTTTTTGTTAATTGTATTTACGTCATCCAACTTGCATAGACATACATACTAAACTTCAAGTCGATCCGACACTGGAAATGGGTCAAACTGAACATCCAAGATTTGGCCCAACAACAACCATTAAATAAAAGCTTACTTATTGTATTTTTTATTTCAACTCCCACGACCAGACCACCACCAGCCACCACCAGATCAGCCCACCACCACCACCACGACCACCACCACCACCACCACCAGACCAGAGCCACCAGACCAGACAGAGGCGACCAGATGGCCTAGTGGTTAGAGAACCTGACTACGAAGCTTGAGGTCCCGGGTTCGATTCCCGTGTCGGGGCAGATATTTGCATGAAAAATACGAATGTTTGTTCTCGGGTCTTGGGTGTTTAATATGTATTTAAGTATGTATCTATCTATATAACTAATACAAGCTTTGCTAAGCTTACTTTGGGACTAGGTCAATTGGTGTGAATTGTCCTGTGATATTTATTTAACTCCAAATTTGTTACTTTTACGGTCATCTCGTGAAATCTAACGAAAAAACAAACTGAAACATGCCACAAATTTACCTTCTTTCATACTAGTGTTAAGGCTGGGAAGGTGGGTCGGACGGGTCTTCAGAGCAACACAACCGTACACCATGCTACCAGATGTTAGACTTTTGCATCTGAGTTAAAGTGAGTAATCATTCTGAGTCTAACATCTGGTAGCATGGTGTACGGTTACTTTTAAAATTCTTTACAAAAAATATTTTATACACGACGATCTGTGGTATCAATCAGGTATCAACTATTTTTAATTTAATAAATTGAAAGTGGCGACGTTTAAGTCACAGTTACATGAAACCACACTTTTTTCTTTGATATTTTTTAATTCGAAAATAACTTTTAATACAAATTCTTTGCAGCCCTATTTTTTTTAAGTCTATCAGCGTATAACCTCTTTCAAATCTTTTTCTCTTTTAAAATATGGCTTTTCTGTCCTAATTAATAGGACAACTTCACCAGTGTCAAGGTAACTTCTCTTTGAGAGGGACGTTGTACGGTGATTGTAGTTTTTGCAACTTGATAGTAAAATTCCAGAAACCGCGTGGAGACAACTTGCGCATTAAAAAATGTCAGACACGAGAGTTATTGCTATTGAGAATTTTGTGGTCACTGTTCACTGTTAAGGTTCATCGCCGCATAAAAACACTATCAAAATTATAATACCCCTGGTGTTGCAGATGTTAATGGGCGGTGGTGATCTCTTACCATCAGGAGACCCACTTGCTCGTTTGCCATCCAGTCGAATAATACTTCAACTAGCCAAAGAAACAAAAATAGCAAAATTAGATATTGTCTACATCCGCCATGTAATACTATAAATCGAATCCTTCTTTCAAATGAATTTATATTAACACGTTCATTGCGATAGAAGGTCTAAAGACCCCCTGCTAGTACTCCCGGGCGGTGCGGGCAAAAAATATTGTGGTTTCGCTCTGGTGCGGACCTCGTAGCTTATAGAATTGTATAGGTAGAAAAGAGTCCAATATATGGTTTGATTTCTATTATAATGTAGAATTTTTGACACTTTAAAACACGCAGGAGGTCTTAAGGCCTCTCATCGCACTGAGAGTGAAAAGTGTACGTCCAGTGCGGATAGGGGGTCTAAAGACCTCATATCGGTAGTACGGGCCTATCCGCCCCCTCCCGCACCTGTCTGTATCTATGATAGTCGAACTATGACCCAGTGATGTGCACGCGTCTATGAGCAATGTACGTAATTTATTGCATTTGCTCGTAAGTGAAAATACGTACATTCGAAGTAGTAAGCGTCAATTGTGTTTAGTGTTTAAGTTAAATAATCAAGAAGTGTTGTTGGTTAGTTATGATGGAGCTCTTATTTGGTACTGCTTTGGTGAATAGCTGGGTGGTGTTCAACATGCAGAGGGAGATTAAAATGCCAAAGAAGATATTTTTGGAATCAGTTATTGAAGGATTTACTAAAAAACCCACATCCAATGGCGGTAAGTTTTTTTCATTTATTTATTTCTAAAGCTTTTAGCTAAGAAACAAATAAAATTATTTTTTGATGAAAATATTTTGATTTGTTTTTCCTTAACTTAAGCTGAAGACCCGGGTTCGATTCCCAGCTTGGCCACCTGTGGTGATCGCTTTTTTCTTTGGATATGTTTATTTCAGTTTATAATTTATAGAATAGTGTGACTACTTAGGAAACAACAAATCAAAATAAGCCGGGAATCGAACCCGGGTCTTCCGCTTACCTTAAGCTGAAGACCCTGGATCGATTCCCGGCTTGGCCACCTGTGGTGATCGCTTTTTTTTCTTTGGTACATGTATATTTAAGTTTCTAAAGCTTTTCTTTTTTTATTTATTTATGATTTTAAGCTTACATTATAAATGATATCAAAGGGGTGTTTACCATGTATGTTGGTTGGTTGGTTGATTAGTTATTAGGGCTAAAAAAAAAACAACATACAAGGTAAACACCCTGTTTTTAATTAACTGAGAGAGCGAATCGAGTGAGTTTTATTAGTCAGGGGGACGGCGTCGTCGTTCTATATTTAAAGTTCATACGTATGTATGTGGCTAGGTTTGTTTGTACCGGACTGCACCGGGACGTAAATTAAATAATTTCTAAAGATATTTAACTGAAAAGAACATCATTGTTGTATTGTTTCAGGTAATTCACGTACTGCCACTCTAACTAAAAATCATGCGTTTGAAAAAAATGGAGATAAACGAAGAAAATGTGCAGGATGTTACGAAAATTTGCGCACTACGCTGTCCAGTCGGGAAGCCAATAAAAAAGTTAAGAAAATTAAATCTTACTGCCGTGATTGTAACAAGCCACAGTGTCTTAAATGTTTCTATAACAGTCATATGTGATTCACTTGCAATATATAATAAAGAGTTTTGATTTATCGATAAAATGCATTTTTATTAGGAACATCACTAGCAGTAAATACAAATGTACCTCAAATTCAGTGCTGTAAGAGGCCTAAAAGCCTCCTAATATTTTTTTGTCATTATTCCATATTCTGACATGAGAACGTCGGGCGAAGCCAAAACAAGACAAAACAATCCTTTAGCAACAGCCTTATATAAGTATCATTCATAAATTTGTGAATTTCATTACAAAAAAATCATTTTAATATTCTTGTTCCTTGAGTGGTCTTAAGGCCCCTAACCGCACCGGTAAAATGGTACAGTTAAGGCATAAAGACCTCTTACAGCACTAATTGAAAGTTAGCAATATTTTGAGCCGCAGTGAACGTGTTAACAGAATATGGGTAATGAGTTGTCATTGTCTATTGACATAAGCATTGTTATGCATTTGCATAACAAAGTAGTGAATATGACATAAGGTCTACGACTATGGGGAATTTCACATCGATGTCTACTTCACTTCAATAATTAATGTAGGATGATCATGTATCCAGTGGTTGGCTGTCGTTACGTTATATACAGGGAGTCTCTGAACATGATGCTTTAAATCCAGGGTTTTAATTCTACTCGCATAAATGAGCTACTTTTGTTGGGGTATTTTTTAAAAATATCACCACTGTTAATTTCATTTCTTTATACAAATTTAAATGTTATTTTCAATGTATGCGATACGATACTAAATTGACGGCACATTGGTAAAGGTTTATCTTAGAAATGTCAAATAAATGTCAAAAATTATTAAAGGCCCGATTTGACTTCTGATACACTGATTTAACGATTAAACTTTGAGGATCTATAAATGATCTGAATTTAAGTTTTTTTTCAAAATGTTATAAATCAAAAGTAGCTTAGCTTTTTGAGTAGAAGCGAACCTTGAATTTAAAACCCCATGGTCAAAGACATCCTGTATATCACCAATCACAAACATCACACAAATATTGAAGTTGTCAAGTATTGAACCTCACGATACTGGCGCCAAACCGCCAACTATCTAGCCTGTCACTGAAAACCTCAATGTATAATAATAATAATAAATAAATAAATAAATATCACGGGACAATTCACACGAATTGACCTAGTCCCAAAGTAAGCTTAGCAAAGCTTGTGTTATGGGTACTAACTAACCAACGGATAAATATAATTATATAGATACAGATACATACTTAAATACATATTAAACACCCAAGACCCGAGAACAAACATTCGTATTTTTCATACAAATATCTGCCCCGACACGGGAATCGAACCCGGGACCTCAGGCTTCGTAGTCAGGTTCTCTAACCACTAGGCCATCTGGTTGTCTGGTTGTATAAGCATTATAACACAAGAAAATTGGCTAACAATATTTAACATGCCATCGAGATGTAAAGTAAGATATTCTTGTAAAACATGCAGCATGTCAAATTGCAAATTTAAACCCAAAGGATCAAGTTGTAATCCGTCAAAAACACAATTCACACTCAAAATGTAATCCTAACACAAGGAAACATCCGCAAAAAACCTTTGTTGCGATCAACATGGGATTACCACACCTTGTGGCAAATACGCCTAAGTCCAATTTGACCCTTTTGTGCCCATAATTGGCTTAACTTGACCAACTTAAGTTTACAGCTAGAGCGCATGTTTTTACACCCAAAATAATTTAGAAGTGTTAGTAATGGCGCGTTTTTGAACTGCAAAATAAATGGCAGTGCAATTGAGCAGCGGGTGTGACACTTGACGTGAATTGACGTTTGTATTGATCCTTCAATGGCACAGAAAATAATTGCTTTCTGTTAAATTGGACATACTGTACTCAAATTATAAGTGGGCTTGAGGGTATCAATGGAATTTGGAAAGCAAGCTAACAAAAACAGTAAGTTATTGCTATGTTTTGTTTTACAAAAAAAAAGTTTATTTAAAAACATACGTAATAATTATTGCCAAACACGGATAAATGAAATAAATTGTAACTGTTGTTAAACTGGGTTTCCCTTCGTGGGTTTTTTAGCAGATTCCATCAAAATAATTGAAAAATATACACAAAGTTTCCTTGCAGTTTTGTTATGTAATTAAATGAAACAAAAATAATAACGACGTTGATCGTCTATTTAGCACATAAAAATGCGTTTTGCGGTAGCGCGGCGTGCTTTATTTCGATTCAATGAATTTACTGATTTGTTGCATTAAATCTTTACAACAAAAAAAAGGAAAAAATAGTTAAATAAATATTTAATGAAAGAAGTCGCTTTTATGATGATTCTGTAATGTTATTATTACATACAGATCACCTGAATATATTTAAAGAATCTTAAGCCTTCTCATCTTTTTCTCACTCATCATATGAATAAATAAAATTATTACAAATCGTCAATTTCCTCAAAGGGTTAATGATTCACGAAATAATGATTTTTGCATGATAAACACAAAAGTTTTCTACATACTTTTCGTTTTAAATATTATATACCTATTCATAAATAACTAATGTGGTTCACAGCGTATGCATGGTAAACGTAAACGGAAAGAATCCAAAACGTTAGATATTACACTATTCCGTGGTTCGTGTTTTAAAGAAAACTACTAGCTTCAATTCTACGCCGGGCGACAGCAGCACAGCTAATTCAATAATTTGATGATAAATTAACGAATGTACTGGTGTAACCTTTTATCAGGCAATAAATTCTGTAACTGGACCATTATGGCCGGTAAACAAGCAATTAATGCTCGTGATAATTTATTTATTTCCCGTATCCTGCCGATTGAGAAACGTCGATAACTTTGTACGCAATAAAATCATTAATTTAGTCTTTGTAACCTTATTTATGGAACTTTATCACTAACAGTGAAATGAGCTTCAAGTCTGAGAAGCAAAGTAGTATAGATCAGTTATGGAGAGCTCGGAATTACTTCTGTATGGTTGTACCGTTCGCATCAAAACTAATTAAAACGTTTTTTATATAATGGAGGTTACTTACTTACTATACAGGTAAAACTTTAATTGAAATATCAAGATTTCCATTATAATTTGCTACGAATACAAGATCAATTTCACAGTCATTGTGTATATTTTCTGTAAAATATAAAAAATATATTTTGTTTATAAAATATGTGATTGACTAAGCAAATCTATAAGACGAGCGTGAATGGGAACGTTGGGAGAGGAAGGCCTAGACGAACGTACCACGATCAAATCGGGGACGTTCTGAAGAAAGGTCGGGTCAGGAGTACTCTAAACCGACGTGCATGCATGAAAAGATTGATGAATGTAGAGGAAGCGAGAGTTGTATGCCAGAATCGTAGCAAGTGGAAGGATGTAGTCTCTGCCTACCCCGTTGGGAAAGAGGCGTGATTTTATGTATGTATGTATGTATATTTTTAAAATCGGTATTTGGTGGTGGTGATAACTATCACTATCACCACCATGTACACAAACCCAACTATGTATAACTAAAGGTTTGTGTCATTTAAGCGTATTCTTACAGTGTGGAAGCGGAGGACCAGAATGAAGACTCATTTCTTGCATAAACGCAGCTATCAAAAGATCGCGGGTGAACAAAGTAATGCCTGATTCAATTGCTTGAAAATTTTTGTACAAAGATTACTTCATACCATATGGCGCTAGATGGCGTCACAATATGGCATTTTAGGCCCTTTGTCATTGATTGGCGTGCGGCCACCCAGTCGTGCCCTGTCACTCATACAAACATGGGTTTACTTGTAAACAATACACAATAAACGCTTTGCCAAATCTTTTGTCACGTTTCGAGAGGTAAAAGAAGGTAAGTAGCAATTTCAATATTTTGCGAAACTACCATGTGTACTTTATAAAGTACGAATTAATTTTAAGAATAACTGCCGAATGTACTTAGTTACATAATTAACAAATTATTAAATGTATAGTGAACTTTAAATATGCTTAAACAATTGCCAACGAATTAGGTACCTACTGCTTCAGTTAGAAAAATTCAAAGCTCAGGAGGTTATTCAGGTTTTCAATGTTACGATCTTAGATACGTATTTAGGTTAGGTAGATAGGTCTCGTTGAAAAGTGTTTAAAATTATAATAATTATGTACCTTTTCAGACCCTGGTATATTTAATTCATTTAATCAATTTGGTTGTAATTGGAGCTAACAATTGTATTACTAATAAGAAATGAGCGTTCTTTGTTTACATAGCCTACCTACTGTCGTAGTGACTTTTTTGCATATTGTACCTACGCGTTAAGCTACTTATGTTGTTTATTTTATTCATGATGATTGATGCCTTGAATTCATGTATTTACCTATTAGCAAAGCAAATTTGGACTTTATTTACGTTTAAAACAATGTTAAGCACAATTAACATGTAACTTAACTATCTGCGAAAAACAAACAAAATCTAACTTACACGTTTTTGCTACTCTCTCCAATCCACCTACAACGGACACAAAATTATCCAATAAAATTGAATTTTGCACGGCACAGTGCACTCGAAGTGTTCACAATGAGGAGTCAATCATTTTCGAGTTATCCAAGATGGCCGACAAAAGATGAGTGACACTTGCAGTGACAGACAAATTTAATGCTCAATGATGGATTTGAGGCAGAAAGGTTATGGGAAATGCTCGAAAATTTATAATAATGTCATGGAGTGTGATCGATGACTTCATTTCATTTAAATGTCATCATCATCATTATCCCAGCCTATACAGATGGGCTACTACGAAACTCGAAAATCGAAGTTCGTATCGCACCGTCCCTTTCACTCGCGTATTAAATGACATAACCGTCAGCGGGACGGCAACATACGAAGTTCGAGTTTTGCACTTCGTAGTATAGGGCCAGGCACGTCTTACTGCTGAGCACAGGCCTCGGATCCTCTCAGAGTACCGTAGTTCATACTTAATGTACTTAAGTATTTTTGTTCATTATAAAAAGTATATCCGTAACGGGAAGCATTCGAACATATTACGAATTAACGGCACTTAATTGATTTAAATAAAAAGAGATACAGAAAACTTTTTTTGTGACATTACAAGCTACAGCAAAAATCTTGGAGAACATAGGAAAAAAATGTCACGAAATAGTCTCAACTCAGCGCCTCTCTGTCTGTTTGACTGTCGTGACTGTCTTACTGAAGGCGCTGGTCGACGTTTGGATTTAAAACGTTATACTATTTAACATACAGATCATTCAGTAAAGTCTACAATTAAAATAACGAACTTAATGTTTTAATACAAAATAATTTACAAAGAAAAGAAAAGAACAAGCGTTGAACAAGAAATGACTACATGAACCAGTTCCCCTTTACCCCTTTAGGGTGTTATTGGATCTTAAGCTTGTCATTCCATATTATCCTGTATGATATTAAAACCTTGCTTTTCCCTTAGTGGGGAGAATTTAAATAAATAACTCGACTCATTTTCGCATAAATATAATTTCACTGACAGTTTAAATGTTCATACTCGTACAACAAATTGATGCAACAAAGTAATATGACCTTATTTAGCATCAATTACCATGATGTATAAGTGACTGATTAGAGAAAAATCTCCTTTTACAGAAGCAGTAATGGATTCAGTAAAAAGTGGAGGAACAATTATAGCGCAGTAAATAATGGCAATTACCTGACAACGTGGGAGAGACCGTTACGTTACGCTGCTGTGACCATTGAATGGGTAAAGCCGGGGATACTTCCCAACAGTTAACAGAGACGAGTCCAATCATTAACATCATGTCAGCCGTAGAACGTGCACTTGTTGGACATAGGCCTCCCCCTAGGAAGTCTACTGGAAATTTGATTGAAAAAAACCGGACAAGAGCGTGTCGGATACGCCCGAAATAGGGTTCCGTAGCCACTACGAAAAAATTAAGTAATACTTTTCTAAGGATTTCGTATTTTGTACGGAATATTCCAAGTTTAGGTATATTTTATACCTCAGGCTGCTATTTACCTACTCTTAGGGGCTATTTCACCATCCATTGAATAGTGTTAACTGGTGGTTAGGTGTGATGCCATCTCTATTTGTTTTGTTTGAATGGATGGTGAAACAGCCCCTTAAACTACTAATAATTCTCAAGAAAACTTAACCTGTATAGTGTTCCTTGTAAGTTTAATATACTTACTACCATTCTGAATTTTAAAAAAAAAATCCACCCACCGATTCTAATGAAAATTTGCACTTTAAAGTTGAATATTTTGCAAACAAATCACTGAATCGCAAAATCACTTTAGCAACTCCCTAATGGTTTTAAAATACCTATCCAACGATACCCCACACTACAAGATTGGATGAGAAAAAAAAATCACCCCACTTTACGTCATGGGAGGAACACTAAAAAAAAAATAACAGCTATGGTCACCCTAGCCTCTCAATGTATGAATGCACTGTTAAATGCAAGTACACAATTCTTCTCGCCTTAAGGAGACCACCTAGATAGTGGATTAGCAGAAACAATGCCGTGCTAATTGACAGCCGTCAAATGGGGGGAAAGTTATCATCCGACGAATGTCAAATGTCATGGACCTCATCCGGTTAATATTAGAGTTCGCTGGTGATTAGTGGTAGCGAAATTTGGGCTGCCTGTCCACTGGGGCGGAGCGAGGCAGCAGAGCGGTGAGCGAGTTCAAAATCCGCCAATAGAAATACATAAAATCTGCGCTCCTCTTCTGAGGACAAGGAGTGGGTAACTAGCTTTAAAAATCTTAAAAAACCGGGAGCAGGAGCGAGGGAGCGCCATAACACATAAAACATAAAACCATATCCTCTAGGAAGTGGAAGTGGGCGGGCCATATTTGCCGTAGGTTCGATGGAAGATGGGGCAAAAAGTTGTTGGAGTGGAGACCACGAAAGGGGTTCAGGAATGTGGGGAGGCAGCCAGCAAAATGGACGGACGATTTGGTGCGAGTGGCTGGGAAGGACTGGATGCGGAAAACTCACGACCGCACAGAATGGTCTAAAATGGAAGAGACCTTTACTCAGAATTGGGTAGAACAAGGTTGAAGAAGAAGGAGCGAGGGAGCGCGAAAGCGGGGCGGAGACGAGCGGGAGCGGGGAAGCGGGGAAACTCTGCGAATGGAAAACCAGTCTGCAACTCCGCTCCGCATTACTTACCGTCTTGCTCCGCTTGACTGTCTGCTTCACGGCTCCGACATCAACTGAAGCTCGGGTTTCCTAGAATAGGGGTGCTGTCATAACGTTAACGTTTATCTTAGTTTTACAGTAAAAACATCGTGAGGAAACCTGCACAAACTTGCGAAGCAATTTCATGACTCCCAATCCACACTGGGCCCGCGTGGGAACTACGGCCTCAGCCCACTTATTCTGAGAGGAGGTCTGAGCAAAGCAGTGGGACATACCTATATAGCCCCTAATTTGGGCAGCAGCAATTTACCTACCAATAATCTTTTTCATCATCAGCAACCCACTTTTACTGTAGAAACGTGAATCAATAGTAAATATAAGTGTATCTACTTAATTAAAATATCGCTAGAAACTATTACAGAAGTGAAAAATGTTGCAATTTATTTTAAGTGCAATCAAGTTCACGTTACAAGTACAAAATACAATCAAAGTACTTATGGATCGACAAAAGAGGATCATTTGTATACTAAATACACTTATCGAGATGATAGTACCTATTCATAATATGACTCAGAATCATTGAATCACAGAGATTTAACTGGACCGTTTGTGTAGAGAAGATAAAGGTTGAAAGACCGTCATCATCATCAACATCATTGGTCTATATAATACTCATTCTTCGGGTGACAAGCAAAAGTCACTAAGCAGCAAATACCTACTTACAACAAAGCTCGTATCTCATTATGAAATTACTAACAAGATACGACTTTTTGAAGGCAGTGACAGAAATTTTAGTGAGTTTTGTTTGTCAGCCGGTGATATATTTAATTGCTAAGCACGGCCTTCTCTCAGAGCGAGTGGGTTTGGGATGACGCGGGCCCAGTGCGATTAGGAACGTTCGCAGAATTATGCACGTTTCCTTACGATAATATTTTCTTTCATCGAAAAACTCAAGATATATTTTAAACGCGCTCGAATTCACAACCGCTGTGTTCGCGCGTTTGACAGTAAGTACACCCACCATTTAAGCCTTATTGTCTAAAGCCGAGTTTAGACTTGCCAGAAAAATCGTGCAAGTTGCATTACATTGCGAGGCCGTAAAGCCAACGAGTTTGTAGTGGTCAATCGAGCGCCGCAATGTAATGCAACTTGCACGATTTTTCTTGCAAGTATAAACTTGGCTTAACACACTGACGTTCGCGATAGCTTTCACCATTTCTTTCTATCCTGAGGCCGTTGCCTAACGTTTCTGATGCGCGCGATTGCAGTCAAATGACAGATTTGGCATACAAAAACTGTCATTTGATTGCGATCTTGAGCGCCAGAGACGTTAGTAAATACGGTCTCTGATCTTACGTATTTATATACGGTATTGTAATTTCAAAGTGCAATATCTCAAAAATGGCTAAACCAAATCTAATTAAACATGGCTAAGAACCACCGCAAGAAAACTCGCTTTCACGTAAAAAACCGCATCGATATCGATCCATTAGTTTGAGAACTACGATGCCACAGACAGACAGTGGCATCAAATTTATAAAAACCCTTTTTTGCGTCGGGTGTTAAAAAGTCAACTGTAAATTAAATACCTATGACGTTATTTTGACAATTTAGCAACATCAATGAAAAAATCTAATGTTTAAAAAATATCCTGACCATCTAAGTTAAACATCTCTTTCTTCCGCGCCTGATCATCAATCCCAAATTAGTGAGGTACTTCACGAGGTTTTATTATCGATAAAAATCCGGATCAAATGAAGTATTCAGCGTGTGTAAAGTGCCAGCGGTGTTGACAGAGACGGTCAATAAATCACTCGCCGCTACAAAGGAATCAATGTGTGCTGATTGTGCATCGGAATCGCTTTTTAGTATTAGATAGGGATGCGGTAGTATTTATATCGATATTTTTGAATAATATTTTTATTTTATTTGAAATATAACTTTTCCAGTTGTGGCAATTTTGTTTGATAACCCGCTTACCTGCAAACTGTAAAAAAAGCCGTGGTTAGCCTAGGCAGGGTTTTCAACTAGTATGGCTATACCCCTATTAGTTTCTAGCAAGAATCTTACGTTAAAAAATTTACCCCCCAAGTATAATAAAATTATATACTGTTGGAGAAACTTAAGTTTATTTTATTTCAATTGACAAAATATAATGTATATTACTTATTTCAATAAAGTAACAAGTATAGGTAAGAATCATCTTGCCAACAAAAATATAAACTGAAACAAACAACAACAAATAACAAACAAATAAGTAACAAATTTGGAGTTGAAATAAAAAATACAAAAAGACTCCAAAAACCAATTTATCATCTTGCCAGTCTTGCAGTCACCATCAAGTAAACCTTGTCGCGAACCCCCTACCGTCGAATAGCGAACCCCTAGGGGTTCGCGTACCCCACTTTGAGAAACCGTGGCCTAGGCTAACCAGCTAGTTTGAGCTATACCTATTATGGCTTCTCAAGCAAAAGATCTTGGGTTATAGAAATTTACGTGCGAAGTATATGAAATTATATACATATGAAATATTTGTTGAACAAAAATCTCCCAGAATCCTGGTGTTTGAAGTTCTTAATCCACACCAGGCCCGCGTGGGAACCACAGCTTAATTCTGTAATTCTGTGACAAACTTTAAATTACGGAATATCACAACACTGAAGTCAATTGCTATGAGCACAAACTAAAAAAGACAATTTTAAATGAGAATATCAATAATAATTGGTGGCGTGCCGTTAATCATGCTATTGATCAGTTACTGATGCCTTAGTACTTGCGCGCAATGAGGTGTAGGTACACACCTCATTAAGCACTTACTGTCATGCAATAAAAAGTGCTAAGTGATTTTTTAACGTGCACTTAGGAGATGAATTTTTCTACGACACTGAGGAATGTTCAGGCGTTTTTGTTTTAGGTAGGTAGGTATTTTAATATTAATAGGATCTTTCATTGCTGACAAAACGATTGCTCTGTTACTACCGTTTAATCTCTGCAATTCTAAGCTGGCACTCAAGTGGTTTAATCACAGACATGATGTACACAACCATTGAAAGCAAGTCTTAATTCACGTGTAAATGTACAAAGGTTTGTAAAAAGAAAAGTCTACAAAGTGCACTACATTTATAAACTTTTTACTTCATGTACTTATCATTGTTTATGCTTATTTTATTTCAACAAAAACTTTCGACTCCTTTATGTAACGATTTTATATTTTCCTTTCAATGCTTTAAACATGTTTAAAGCCCTGACAGTTATTTTAGTTCATGAATTAATTAAATAAGTTAATTAAATAGATCGATATTTAAACAAAGCATCGATAAACCACGAGCACATCACTACTAATACGTTTTTATCCGCTCATTGGTGGTCCATCTTCAATCGAAAGAAACTGCCGAATCATGGAATGCGATTCAAATATGACTCCGATATGACTCTTAGAATACAACCCCACCACTGTTACTACCGTCGCATTTCTTAACCTAACACCTTCATTCGTTAAAATAAGGTTGAGATTTGTTTGTGTTTTGGTTTCTTGATGGTATATTTTATGTGGTGTTATAAGAGATAAATTTATGTCTATTAAACAGTTATTATCCGTTCATTGATGCGAGTTAATAAAATATTGTGCTTGCAGTAGTGTGCGGCCTTAATGTGGCATATTTCCGGTTCACTTTTATGTTTTGCAACTTTTCGAGTACTTTTTGTCCGTAGCTATATTCGCAAGTTATTTAATTATCATCATCATCATCAGACGGAAGACTTCCACTGCTGAACAAACGCCTCCTTCTTACAACGCCACAATTAAAAACAACTTGCCACTTGTACAAATCTACCGGTTGCCCACAACTCTCACGATGGCATCAGTCCTGCCAACCCCCGACGTTTATCCGATAAGTGAGCACTGAGCATCAATTTATTTCCATCTTACCATTGGCAGAAATTGGCCCAACGAGTAGCGGGCACACAGAACACTAATATTGGCCCTAGAATATGGCATATGGCACGTTTGACAATATTTTCTATTAAGTTCTAACTGGCCACTTATAAAGCAACACCTACGGTGGCCCCAGAAAGTTTAGCGGAGCCCCGCTGCGTCAAAATTGCCCTCAGATTGGCCCCCCGCGCGCTCCGATACAGCGCACTAAGTTAACTGCCTCTACGCAGTAATTTGCAGTAAAACCTTATTACGATTATGATTTTATTTGGATTTATTAAGTATTGATTAGTGGTGGGCAATTTTAGCTGCATTTGTAATAAAGGTTGTGACAGGTTAAGTGAATCCATGTGGTGCATGGTGGGCCAAACATAGCTGTATTTTTTTAACTCTTTTGTTTAAAGTAAGGTTCAGAAGTGTAAGCATAACGTGTAATTGGTAAGTTTTTGTAAAGAAAAAAATATTATACAAGCTTAGCTGTGATTGTTACCCAAAGCTGTGCCCAAAGTATGTATCCCTTCCAAATTAAGAAGTGGGTGAAATATGACTAATAATAGAGAAAAATAACTTCTTGGTAAGTACCTAGGTACACCTTATATCAAACGTCTGTCAAATTTCATCATCAGCATCAGCTGGAAGACGTCCACTGCTGAACAAAAGCCTCTCCCTTCGAACGCCACAGTGAACGGCAATACCTCTCCATTTGCATCCACCGGTTGCCCGCAACTCTCACAATGTTGTAAGCCCACCTAGTGGGAGGCCTGCCAACGCTTCGTCTTCCGGTTCGCTGTCGCCACACGAGGACTTTTCTCTCCCAAAATTTCATATATTGGGTTTAACCAGCGCATTTGTTTGCAAGTCAGGTAGTTATGTATCTGTATAGGTACTTCCAAAAAATGAAGCTGATTGCAGCAATGCTGACGAGCCTCAGCTCGCGAAGCCTGCCTTAGGGTCATGCTGCTTTTGTTCTTGGTTTTTATCGCCTGCCAGTAGGGCACTTCAGCTCAGCAGTCCATTTCAAACCAAGGAACCAAGATAGCCATTTTAATATTATAGTCCTCCTCATCAGTTTTGATGGCGGTAAACCAAAAGAAAAAAACCGGCCAAGTGCGAGTCGATTCGCGCACCGAGGGTTCCATACAATTTATAAAAAAATATTAAAAATAATTTATTATATGATGTAAATAAAAATGTATGCTTTTCGCAATTTTTTTTTTATCTGTGCTATACTATAAGAGGTTGCTTCGTACCAAATTTCAAGATTCTGAGTTCACGGGAAGTACCCCGTAGGTTTTGATTCCCTTGCAAATGTCGAAAATTTGCAGCATAAACGGCTGTATCTTTTGATTGCGTTGCCTTAGAAGTATGATTTTTTTACAGCTCCCAGGGACAGTAGACCTGAGTATTTGGTATAAATTTCAGCTTGATAACTCCACGCGTTCCTGAGAAAAAGGGTCTTGACAGACAGACAGACGGACAAAAAGTGATCCTATAAGGGTTCCGTTTTTTCCTTTTGAGGTACGGAACCCTAAAAACAAAAAAGACGAAGTCCATTTTGGGCTCTTAATGACTGGCGTACAGTTGTCCAGCTGAGTTGTTGTACGAGTATACAATCGAACCATTTAATTCCTGACCCAGCGTAGAACGTTCTCACAGTAAGTGTCATAATAAATCCCCTTGTCAAGCAATGCGATGTCACTATGACTTTTACTACGAAAAGGTTCCACAGTGGTCACGATTCAGTTGGGTCGAGTGTGTAGGTACGTATAGGAGAACTTTAGGTCTTTCTTTACGTACCTAATAGGCGCTTCACGTACTAGCGTTGTGAGACATTCTTCTTCCAATAATGCGATGCCTTTTGAGATGGTAGATCGCCATTTACTATCATGTATGGTCGTTGCTGACGTATTGATTTGAACAGGGCTTTCGAACAAGTAAGCTTCAATTGGAAAAGTATGTAGCAAAATGTAGCCACAGCCATTCCCGTGACCAATGGCTGGCGCGTTTTGCATACCGCGTTCCTCTTTGACTAGATAATGGTTCTAGATTGCATAACTTCTTCGCGATAACATATATAACATACTGATGGTAATTTTCTATAATACTTAGTATAATAAATTGCCTGATGACAAACTGGTCCTTATAACAAGTTTTATTGCCCTGTATCATCATCATCATCCCAGCCTTATATACGTCCTACCTACAGGCTGGGCGCAGGCCTCCTCTCGGAATGAAAGGGCCGTAGTTCCCTCGTGGAACCAGTTCGGATAGAGAACTTCAGACATACCATTGAATTGTTTCACAGGTTAAACAGGTTTCCTCACGATGTTTTCCTTCACCGTAAAGCTCGTGGTAAAATTTAAATTACATTTGAAATGTAATCAAATAGGCTACTTTTTATTCTTGGGTACCCTCGGTGCGCGAGTCCGATTCGCACTTGGCTTTGAATGAACTCTTAAACAGTAACTTTTTAACAATCCCCACATACAATAAACCGCGAAAACATATCTCAACTCTCTTGTTGCATTCTTGATCGTAAAAATTCTTAGCGTTCCTACTTACAAGGCTAAATCAATACCAAAAGAAAAAAATACAGCAAATGAAGTCATAACAATGGGATGGTCTGTAACAAAAGATAATATAACACGAGAGTTTGTTACCCCATTTTAAATCTTATTTTAGACATATAAAGGTTTCTTGTTGAAAGTTTTTTGTACAGAAGAATCAATTTGCATACTAGCATTCTTTTCTTATTAGCATCTGATAAGTCGTAGACGCGCGGGTGCCACTGTTTTGTAGAAAATAAATACTGGAGAAACTGCTTTGCACACAAAAAGGGATATAGATGGTAGATGCTTAATGGAGTTTGAATTAAAAAAAACGGCTAAGAGTATGTATGTATGTATGTATGTATGTAAACTCTTTATTGTACAAAAGAAAATAAACAAAACACAATTGACAAACTTTGAGATACTTGTACAAAGGCGGACTTATCCCTTTAAGCGATCTCTACCAGTCAACCTTTGAGTAGATGAGAGGAGCAATCAGTTAGGGTCCGACAAAGAGTGAGTTTAAGAGAAAAAAAAATATTGTGGAAGCTACTATACAGTCTTTTAAACAATATAATACATAAACTACAATATAAATAAATCAATAAACTACTATATAACTATATATGTGTATATATAACCATAATACATATTATACATGCGAATATAAAACAAAGTATGTTGGACCACGCTCAGTGTAAGATTTCGTAGCGTTACTTAAATAGGCTGGGAAGGGGGGACACTCGTCTGTTCCAAAAATCGAATTGGTTCAGCGACAAAACGACGTGAAAAAGTTTGCCAGCAAAAGAGCATTATCACCTATATAGCACTTACGTCATTTTGTACAGGCTCAGTTTTTCGATAATAACTCAAAAATGGTATATCCGATCATGTTGATATACCAATTTCGGTTGAAAGTTATCCATTAAATTTTAGTTTTGTGATTTTAATTATATTTTTTGAACATACAGCTAGGAAGATAAAGGACGGGCGAAATTTTTGCAAATTTTGGAGCAATTTTTTCCAAATATATACACACACAAACTCCACGCCTGTATTCCCAAATGGGGTAGGCAGAGCACACGAAACGTTACCTTTGTTCGTTTAAATTTATATTTGATTAGGATTGATCCTGATACGCCTTCAGAATTGCCCTGTAGACTGTGCTACTACTAATATGTATAACCCAACTGCTATATAACGCTCCAGTAACTCCCGGCAGGGTCATCACACTGAATGGCGTCCCCAAACTACTTAATAGGGTGATAATTGCGGACCCATTACAGCCCCCCAGCCTGCCGCCATTGCTAATGCCAACCCTACAAAACCAAAACGCCATAGGTCACTTTAACACCAAACACACATACGCCCTTTTTGCATCTACAGATCAATCGCGCTAATACTAACTACTCAGATACAAACAGTCGTAACTACTCTGAATACAATACACACTTACGCCTTTTTTACCTTGAGAGTGTAATATAAGAGTGAATGTGACTTAAAGCTATGTTGAATTCTATGCTGGTTTTGTAGAGTTGAATTTTGTGTGTTTGTAAGGTTTTGATATGAATATTACGGCTTGATTTATGGCAATGTTTTTGAAGTGATTACAGTCTTGCTATTTGTGTATTTGTGGTCTAGACTAGAATAATATGGACTGCGGTTGAATTATTACATAGAGGTTAAGCGAACAACTTAATGACAGGCGGGATAGATTTGAGGCGCTGAGAGAGCAAAGGTAACATACCTAGGTGGATCGTATGTGACGTTCCTTCACTTCACTTACTCAAATTATTCAATAAAATTAGTAAGATAAAATCGTATGCCCGTTTGTCGGCATTTATATGTATAAAAAATAGATACAATGTTGATTAAGAATGTCTACAAAATGTAACAAAATGTGTTATTATTCACAACTTTTCGGAGTAGGAAAGTTCTCTGTAAAAAATATTAAAATTAATGTGGAATTAATACCGGTATTTATGTCCGCAATGTGGCAACTGTTGAAGTTTTTTAAATCATATATTTTACCAAAATTATACACGGTTTTAACAATAAACGTTTCTTATTTTTTAATAGATGCAGCTTCATATTGTCAAGCAAACAATAAAGCCAGTTCGCTAATAATTGAAACAATAAAGGAAAATATAAGACAAAGAAATCATAACAAATGCCATCAAAGCGCTGAATACCTAAGCGTCGTTAACTTTTTGCGAGACCGCTGCCCATACTTTATTTAATTTTAACAAAATGAAACCGCTTAGTGTGCAAAAAGCAGCCTTTTTACGGCTCAGTGCCAGCCTCTTGTTGCTCTGAAAATTCATTACAAACTTTTGCGGGCGGAGATTGCTTAATTTTCTTTAATATTAACTTGTACAGACCCCTTTTTAATTAATATCGACAAAGTAGTCGAGTCCGCCGCGAGTTGAGATACAGTTTTGTAGTGACGCGCTGGAGATGGTCGATATAAAATATTTGAAAGTTAACGACAATTTGGTTTAAGTTTGATTCATCGACCTCCAAAGTTAATTTTTGTACTGCACACCAGTCGCGTGGCGTCAGATATTTCCGTGGTACAGCCGAAGCAAAGATCGCTTACATTTTTCATAAATACTGAATGTCATGTTGTCCTATTTTGTAAATATTGGGCAAGCCGGTGGGAATGGGGTTCTATGGACGCTTCGCCACTGCTGCACACCAAAGCTACTGAAGAACGATTATTCACAGCGTCAACTTCAACCTCGGTATTGGCGGAATCATCGTCAGTATAGATGGGGCTATATTTCTAAAAAAATACTTGGATTGAATTATTTTTTGACGCAGAAACATCTAGACGCTTTTCAATTACTTGACAACTATAACCGCCTCTAAGCAAATAGTACAATTCTAGGCAACTGACAGTTGTTACAGTATTTCTACAATACGAAAGTGATCGAAATGTCTGTTAAGTAAAATTGAAAACAAGATTGTCTTCAAATCTCCTTAATTGTTTAAAATACTTTTAATTTTTGATGCTAACTACATATTTAAGGTGCACATGGTATATCAGAAAGGCTCATTTTTTGGCAGTTAACTTTAAATTATCATTTTAAATTTGTTTTTAATCTAATCTCCTTTCAGTCGCGATAATGTTGAACGGTATCACATGACCGTTGGCACCAAAAATTGCATTAAAAAATTCTAACTGTACTTACTCCAACACGAATACCTACCATGTTTAAGTACGGTGCTGGAAGTAACCCATAGAATTAAAACTAAATGATAATCTTTTTAGCGCGGTTTTCGGTTATTTTGCTGAGTCTAGCTCAAAATACCGCTTTTTAGGGTTCCGTAGTCTGTCTGTCCGTCCACGGCTATGCTACCGTTAGTACTAGAAAGCTGTAATTTGGCATAAATTTACATATCAGCCACGCCGACAAAGTGATAAAAAACATGGTTTAGGCTGTACATTCATCATCATCATATTAGCCGTAGGACGTCCACTGTTGAACATAATCTTCTCCCATAGACCTCCAGTTGCTTCGGATGGAAGCAGCCTGCATCTACACTGAACCAGGGCTTAACCTGGTCATCCGTCCACCACGGTCTACATTCAAAAACTTTTCAGCCCCTACGGCCATCTGTTCTCCGTGCTATATGGCCTGCCCATTGCCACTTCAACGAGCTTACTCACTGCTAGCTACATTACTCTTTTACAGGTAAAAAAAATTTGACGTTTGTCGTCATGAAATCACGAGGAACACTTTACTAGAAATAATCAATCAAATCAGCCCACATCCGCCCACTGCTGAGTACATGCCTCTTCATTTTCACGCCACTTTGTTCGGTCCTGTGCGTGCAAGTCTCATCCACAGTTTACCAACCAACTGCCAGATGTCATCCGACCAACAAAAATGAAATAAAGAAAATAATAATCAAGTTAACCAAAAATTATGACATTTCCTACTAATTATTGTCGAAGTGTGGTATCCAAACCATTCATAAACATCGATAAAAACACCCCGCACTTCGTTATTAATTTCAAAATTGCTTTAAACAGGCATTACGCCGCTTGTTAGCCCGGGGCCAAAATGAACTCATTAAAACTATAAAGGCGGCGGTAATTAAGGCAAACCCAGCTCGACCCCCGCCCCCACCCTTGCAACCCCCTGGGGTGTCAACCCCCAATGTCCTCCCGAGTATATAGGGTTGATAGAGCCGCTGAATGTGACATTTATTTACTTTAGTATGGGCTGCAGAGGTTTTTGATTTCTTCCATTCTTTTCTCTTCACGTTTCACTGGTATATTACATATCAAAAAAGGTAGTGGGTCTCTACCAGTAACTAAGCGAATATTTTTGTCAGAAATCCTAGAGAGTTAGAGAAACAAGTTCTAGAGCTAGAAACTATAGACTCCTTGCAGTCGGGTAATAAGTCACAGCAAATAGTAACAATTAGCAAGGGCTGATCATTTACATGTTTTTGGTATCATAAGTAATAGTTACTGTTTTTTTAAAAGCGTTTTTCAGTAAGCATTAGAAAAAGGTTAAACAACCTTGACGAGCCTTTGTCAAGATTGTTTAACCTTTTTCTAATGCTAAAAAAAACGAAGTATGCTCCTATAGTACAGGGCCAGCATTTATTTCTCTTCCAGTGGTCGATTTCCGCGTCCTGCCGTCGCCAGTGACATTACGGCCAGCGACGCGGTAATTTTCAATTAATAACCACCTTAATTTTCACTGCTTTTATTAAGCTTAACCTCTATTACCTTAACATATTCACTTTTATACATTTATGTAGTTGCTATAATTAAGTAATTACTATGTTATTTACGAGTCAAAGACGTGATAATACTACAATTATAAGCTCCAACGAACCGGTTTTATACAATTCTTTTTTTCATAAATCGTGATTCAATTTTTAAACAGAGACGACGAAAGATTACTTTGTAATGGTTTTTATTAAGATTAGCCCTCATTAACACTTTTATGATGTTTTTATTCGGGAGCTTAATAAATTATGTATGTTATGAGAAAAGGTAGGTTGGTTTATTACAAATATCTCACTGTTGTTAATAAGAAAGTGTCTTCGGGTGTTCATTTGTTATATTATACTTAATAAAACACTGTTGAGAATAATTCCCCTGAATTTAGTCTCATTTCTGATAAAGTACAGCCACCGTAGGTATATTGGGTTTCAGTAGTTCAGGAACTAGGAATTGAAAGAAATGTATTCCTAAAACCGGGCCAACTCCCCCCCTACTCATCATCATCATCCCACCCTATAGGTATACGTCCCATTGCTGGGCACAGGCTTCCTCCCAGAATGAAAGGGCTTGTGCTGTAGTCCCACGCGGGCCTGGTGTGCATTCCACACCACTTCACACACACACGATGTTTTCCTTCACTGTAACGCGCGTAATAAATTTTAAATGTAATTTTGCACATGAATTTCGAAAAACTCTGAGGTGCGAGCCCGGAATTGAACCCACAATCCTCTGCTAGTATCATAGAACAAACTACTAGGTTGCAACGGCTTTTTTGTTTGGCCATTGTCTTTCGCATATTGGGTCGCATCTCTCCACACATCTCCTTGCATACTGGTTCACGCTTCCAATCTTATTTTTTTTTCATACATAAACTTAATGACATCCACAGCTCATCAAATAAAATACGTATTAATCTTACAGCGAGCAAACGATCAAAAATCCGTTTGGCGTTAAAGCGGATCGCTCTAATGCGGATAATCAACCCATTACCGGGTCGACGGGGTCGCCGCGCCGTACGGCAGAGACACACGGCTGGGACAACAAATAAAATTAAATAATTTATTGAATCAAGCTTTTCGGAAGTCCATATTAACTAACTATAAGCAATTGTTTTGCTTATATTAAAATAATGATATTGAACCGGATAACTTACGTCTTAAATCGAGTTTAGCTCGATATGTTTCGGGCTAATCCATATCCCTTCTTCTTAAGAGCAACGTGATTTAACACGTGAGTTATCCGGATCAATATCATTTACGTAATATGAGTAAGTAAGTCGTTTCATGTTCAAAATTATTTTGCTCTTTAATGTTCATAAAACATACGAAAATTACAGTTAACAAGAGAAAGAGATGTACAAAGGCGAACTTATCCCTTGAAGAGATATCCCTGATTGATTTCTCATCCGATAAAGCCACGTTTTAGTAACTAAATAAAGCACGTGCTTGCCAAACGTCCCATCAGTATACCTCTAGTGTAAATCACTTTATCAGAGGGTTATTCCAAGGCGATTTCCGAAAATCAATCGGCGGGCACATCAGATAGCGGTGATGTATCGGTCCTCGGCCATTTTAGCTTGACCTCCCCTCCAGAGCTGAACGGTTTGAATAGCGTCTCATTTAAAACCCCGCTATTTGTATGGGGAAAATTGATTTGGAATTATGGTGGAGATTGCTGGGTGCTAAGTTGTCACTTTAGGGGTTTTTGAGTCGAGTAGAATTGAGTTTGGTAAGAGTTAAAGTTAATAGATGATCTGACAATGTTTTTTCGATAATATGAGTACGTAGTAGTAAAGTACAGTCGAACAAACTCAATCATATACCAGGCTGGAATTGATTATGAGGAGGTTCCACCTTGATACGTTGATTCAGTGTCGACTGTACGTATGATAAGCTTCAGTAAACAATGTACTTTTTAATACGAGCTTATTACTGATAGTACTTTTTGATTTTTTTCACTACTCTAAAGCTAAGTTTATACCTGCAAGAAATATCGTGAAACTTGCGTTACATTGCAGCTCGCGATTGACTATTTTAAAATCTTATTTCGTAAAAATATTTCTAGCAGAGGCCCATTCCACGAAGCTGCAAGTTATATACAATTCCAAACGGTAGTCTCTTTTCAATGCATACTGAAACAAAGACTGCCGCTTGTAATTTGTAACTTGTAGCTTCGTGAAATAGGGCACAGGTCTAAACTGGGCTTAAGGAATAGCAGATCACAGTGTTCGACTTTAATTTCAGTTTGATGCCTCGACGTAACGTGTTTCTGACAACACACAGACACACATAGCGGTCAAACTTATAACACCCCTCTTTTTGCGTCGGGGGTTAAAAAGAGCGTTTAACACACGGACGGGCGGGCGTACAGCAAAATCATAAAGGGTTCTGTTTTTACCGATTGAGGTAAGTACGGTACCCTAAAAATATCCCTAACATTCGGTTAGTTAAACAAACTCCCAGTCAAAAACGACAACTCAAAGTCGGGCGCCCTAAAACCTATCAAACAGCTTAAATAAATCATTCACGACCAATTTACTAACAATCCCTCACAAACAAAGCAGCGCTTAAGCGATTTGACGACATCTAATCTTAGATAAGGTACAGTACACGTGTACTATTAGGCTATATCTCATTACCTTCCAAACAATTCCAAACACCCCTTATAAACAACACAACCCAAACAAATTCCAACTTTATCGTTTCAAGTTTAAAGTTGATTTTGATGCGGTGTGGCTTGGTGAATGGGACGTTTTAAAGGGTGTCCCTGTTTGTAGTTTTAATACGTAATCTCTGTATTAACATCACAAAACGTTCATTCATCAGGCACATCAGACGTCGCGATGCTGTGATAAGACTTCGCGTGAGATTTGGAACTTTTAAGAGATGTTATTACCTGTTGTTATTTTTTATTGTTTTCTATGAGGCCATTCAACAAATTGCTTTAGCCCATTAAGGTTTAATATCATTTAAGGGCATAAAACATAAATCATAATTTCACTTGCAAACTCAGCTGTAGTTACCATATTAGAAATTCTGTATGTTGGCAACTGAAGTAATATTTTCTAATTCACGTTATAGCACTTCTTTCGGTCAAATTGAGATGAGGGTAGAAATAGATGGAAAATGTAAACGAGAGAGCCCGCACAACAAACAATACTATCTCGTCTAGTGAGTGGAAATAGATAGAATCGCCGATGGATGCATGCAAATATTAGGGTAGGTATTTAAGTTTTGCATGACTTTAGAAAACTTACGTTATCAATGACAAGAGAAAAATATTTGCCCATTCAAATTTTAGAAAGAATGGCTTAATCAGCTTTTTAATGATTCTGTCAAGGTTGACGAAAACACTGTATGTAGATTTACTCATTCTACGATAATACTGCTAGCTTTCAATAAGATAACCACCAGTTACCGTCCACAACAATATAAATAAATAAATAAATAAATAAATATAATGGGACACTTGACACCAATTGACCTAGTCCCAAACTAAGCAAAGCTTGTACTATGGACACTAGGCAACGGATAAACATACTTATATAGATAAATACATACTTAAATACATATTAAACATCCAAGACCCGAGAACCAAACATTCGTATTATTCATACAAATATCTGCCCCGGCCGGGATTCGAACCCGGGACCTTAAGCTTCGTAGTCAGGTTCTCTAACCACTCGGCCATCCGGTCGTCCTATATACATACTATATATATACACAAGATTTCCACTGAACTACACATTAAATGTACCTACTGTCACACCTTATGTACCAATGTCACACCTGAATCACTCAACAGAACAAACTTGCGAATAGCAAAATGCAAAATCGCGATAGCGAACAAACTAATTATACAGAACCCTTACCCTATGACGCACGGTATAACAATAGCGTCCCATAAAAACCTTAATATACAAAGCAATTAAAAAGCCCTACCTTATTTATAGGCGATAGGGTTCACAATTGAAAAGTAAAATTTAAAATTAAGTTCGAGGACAGATTTTAAACAAAGATAATTTTGTTCTAGGTATTTATTTAAATAAACAAATTAGTGATTTTTGTTGGAGATTAAATTAATGGATATTTATTGATATGGCTTAACTGATTAATGGTAATGTTTATTAGTTATTAAGGTTATTATGTGTTGGGTTATTTATGTTTTTATTGGAATTTGAGTTGGAGCAAATTTGTATGTGAAAATCAACGTAGATTTTAATATTGACACTAGATGTTAATATTATAAGTTTATTTTTAAGGCATAAATAATACAATCATTAAATTTAATTGTTGTAATACTGATATGACTGTCGTCAATAAAGCGTTGTATATTATTAATTAAAAAAACTTTTGTGGTAAATAGGAGCCATTCAAATGATCGAATTCTGGAAACAAAAATTACAGCAGAATTTTTTTTTTGATGAGGTCGAGGTAGAGGAACCCCTGGAAAAGACTACATATGTATGTAGTACCTCTATAGCGACAAAACGAGTCGTTATGTCTCGTAAGCAGTCTTACGATACTTACGTAGGTAATTATCCATGTGAAAGAAGAAAGAAAGGAAATACGTTTATTCAGAATAGTGACCTAAAAGAGATTTTATTTTATTTAATATATCCGTGTACAAAAACGAGCATTACCACAAATGTAAATAGTAAATTAATAAAAACATTTTGATTATACATTAAATAAAAAGAAGAAATGAAATCACAATATTAAAACTAAAAACACAACAATAAAAAAATATACAAATAATCTAAATAATAAATTCAATAATAAAACAAAAATAAATCATACCCGTCTGCATCGTACTTGGCCCAAACGTACCCATTACACCAAGAATGACCCGGAGCGGGGGTCACCTCCTCTGTCCCTTATCTCATGCGTAAAAAAAATATAAGTATACATATTAGGCATTACACAGTAGAAGCTACGAATAAATACATATTATATTTATTCGTAGAGTAGAAGGAAATGAGCAGTTGCGGTGCTTAAAATTATCTGAGAGTGCAGATACTTTATTACCTTGGCAGTAGAGTGGTGTCGGTCGTTTTGAGCAACGTAACCGCTCATCCACTTCTGCTGCTGACTGTACATGTTAGTATAGTATTATCTGTGGTACAGGGTTTGCATATTAACATTCCCATGTCGGCATGCTATGCCCGCGCCTGCGCTTTGGAGACGACTCAATCCTGCCACAGAGTAGGGGAATTACTAGTATTATAAATGTGAATATGAGTATGTTTGTTTGGATTCTTTCACGCTTAAAGTCCTGAACTGATCGTGATCAAATTTGATATGAAGATAGTTTGAGATATTGAGAAGTAGATAGGATAGTGTTTATTCTGAAAAATTGTATGGTATTGTGTATTTTTGTATCGTATAGTGTTGTAATTGTATTGATAGTTCCCACGGGCGCGCGATTATTTTGTAGACAGCAGTAATTTGCTATGGAGATATTTTGAGACCTTAAGAAAGACATGGGTGGTTTTTTATTCTGAGAAATAGATCATTCTCGTAGGCAGGCGATAAATAAATTCTGAGCAGACATTGGATATCCTCGTATAGCATAAATTAAGCCAATTTTCAATTTTTACTCCAAATTCATTGTTATGAAGTTAAAACCATCCCCTGTAAGACTACATGTCATTGTAGTGCAGATACGTGGTGTTAACTTATGGTAGATAAACAGATTTGCACTGTCACTGACGAAATGGACTAATATATGAATTAGCACACCAACTTTTCATCCACATTCTGGTATTTATTAAACTAAATTCTTTGAAGAAGAAAACACATTGACTGCCCATAAAAAAAAAAATTAACCAACAATAATTATGCATATTCAGTCATTATGCCAAATGACTCAGATTTATCATATGCTTTTACATTTACTAAGTACTAGCTGTTGTCAGCGATTCTGTCTGCGGAGAATTCGTTTATCGCTATCCGAACTATTTTTTTTTTGGATAGAAACTATCCTTTGTCCTTCCTCGAAACACAAAGTATCTGTTTACCGAATTACACCTAAATCGGTTCAGCAGTTTAGACGTGAAGAGGTAGCAAACAAACAGGCTAACAAACTTTCGCATTTATAATATTAGTGGGGTGTAGGTTTAGTGACAGTACAGTCAAGGAATTTAATAAGTCATTACGACTTTCCTTCTTAATTAATGCGATGTCACTATGACGTTTACTGTGAAATGGTTCCATGGTGGCCAATGAATTAAACTCCTTGACCGTACGAGTATAATTTCAAGTAATATTAGTAGGATTGTTACCCCAGGACGGAACTCTTCAAGGGTTAATCGCATCGACTTAAAACTAGATACCTACGGGATATGATATAGGTATAACAGAATACAGGTGAATGTTCTGCTCTAGTATTTTGTCAGAAAAGTTCGTATTGATCTTGCTTCCTCAACTAGCTTACTGAAGTTCACTGAAGCTAGTTGAGAAAGCAAATAATACGAACTTAGCCGATAAAATACAATGAAAAAACATTATTCAATAGAAGTAGGTACGTAATTACGTCTCTGCTAACACTATGCTCTGTGCAATCGGACACAGAATCCGTGATTTTTCCATCGCGTCTCTTTTCTTTTGTTTCGTTTTCATTTGTTTCCTTTTCTGTCGGACGTGGCTCACAATACGGCCGTATTTTATCGGTCGCCGTTCGAATATTCAAATTTATGATGTACGCAAACGACGCCATTTTGGTATCGGCGTAGGGATTAGCTTCTATACAGGACTAATAATAAAAATAATTGTTGTCAAAGTGGTGTAGCCAAGTGGTTTGAACTTAGGCCTCTCAAGGAGCCCTCTGCTCTGGGTCATGGGTTCAAACCCAGGCTCATATTCATACCTCTAAGTTATTCGGATTTTATCTGCGAAATTAGGTAGGTACATTCGAAATTTAGCATGAGCTTTACAGTAAAGGAAAATATCGCGAGGAAACCTGCACAAATCTGCGAAGAACTGATACAGATAGGGTTGACACTTGTTGGGCATACCTTGACTATTGATACGTGGTCCGAGTAACTTATTTAAATAATTATATCTGTGTCTCACAGTAGTTTTAACAAAAATAAGACTTTAATTGCCCATTATCTATTTTTCAAACTTTACGTGAGTGCTTAATCAGTAGAATGATCGATCTACATCATGTAAGATAGCTACAATATTTTGCCCTTAGTTGAGAATGAACTTGTAGAGAATTCGAAACATTTTTGTGATGTTTGTGATGGGCCTGTGTGACATAAATACGTATTATTTTATGTGTCGCACAGACGTAGATGTAGTGCACGCTCGGTAGCGGACCAGCCAAGTACCTTTAGGTACATTTTCACACGCACCTTGTCAGAAACTTTGTTCCCAGTTTAAACACACGTCTACCTAATAATGTAGTCGAGCCTAGGAATTTTAAAATCTAGGACACACAACGGCCTACAATCCAAGGCCCGATCTGATAGTGCATGTAAATGACTCGGCCGGCGGCACGTGTGCTAAACGTATCAATTAAGACAATTGAGATAGCATCTGGTGAATAATCATGAGCCTGGATAAAGCCGTGGATAGAAAATGAGAATGAAACAACTAGCGACCCGCCCCGGCTTCGCATGGGCAAAATAATAAAAAAACGGCCAAGTGCGAGTCGGACTCCCGCACGAAAGGTTCCATACCTATACAACATTAGACATTAGCAAAAACGGCAAAAAAACGCGATTACTGTATGGGAGCGCCCTTCAATATTTATTTTATTTTAATTTAATTATTTATTTTTAATGTGAATGAATATGAAAATTAATATTCTGTGAATATTTCAAGCATGTACCTGTTGCCGTTACTAATATCGAGCAACAACGGCAAAAAAAACACGTTTGTTGTATGGGAGCCCCCCTTAAATATTTATTTTATTCTGTTTTTAGTATTTGTTGTAATAGCGGCAACAAAAATACATACATACATTGATATTTTTAATTTCGTAATATTTCAGTGGGAGAAAAAAATATGACTAACAATAATTATGACAATCATGGCTCAAATTGTAATATACATGATGTGGATGTACTTTCTAAATAAATAAAATAAATAAACTAAAAATAAAATCAAACAAACCGAAACCCAGTTGTGTTCAAACACAAACCGGTTTCATTAAATAGAGATAGTGCTAAAGCTTCATTACTCCACGTTTTAATCTGTACAATTAGTCTAAGCGGCAGTCTTATCCGCCGTGACACATACAAAACTATTTAATTTCGACGACATTAGTTCGCATTCTGGCTCAAGAGACACTATCGAATTTGCTGTTACAGCCCCTTAGGCTGTATTTCCACGAGAGATGTGCGAGGATGCATGGCGAAAAATGTGTTTTCTCATGAACCAATAGAAACGCTTCTGTGTTCGTGCGAGGTTAGGTAAATTAAGCGAATCTATTGGTTCACGATATACGCATTTCTCGTACACATCCTCGCACATTTCTGGTGGTAACGCAACTCTAAGGTGGAAATGGCTCTCAGAGTGACCTTCTTTATGTGGTCGGACAACGTCACCGCTCCCAGTGCGCACTATTTATGCCCTTTTTCATAAGTAATTTTTTGTAAAACGTAATTAAATTTAAAATTTGACCACCAAGGTGACCACCAGTGTTGAACGTAAAAGTATGTAGTAAAGTGATTGAATTAATAATATGTAGATAGGAAATGAATAAAAAAAACGACACCATTTTTATTACAGTGTTACTAATAGAAATAATTTATTGAAAACTTTTCAAAAATCCAAGATATTAATTTTAACATTATTATATATTTTTTAGATTTTTTTAGCGAGCGTTTAAACACAATGTTCTATTTTAAATTTTACTCTTTAGATAAAGGAATTAAAGATAAGTGAAGCTACGACTAACAAAATAATTTCGGCTATCTAAACTTTATTTGTCGATCACTGGATTCCATTAATGTAATAGTATTCGGATTTGGCTTGTAAAGAACCTCTCAATTCCTTCGCTTGATGTCTCCAAGTGTATTAGTCAGTTAATTACACTTTGATTCATTTTAAACGGGCGCACATGATTAATGATCCAACTAAGTATACAAGATTTAGTCTACATCGAACTGTAATTGCTTATTGCCATAAGTGGAGCAATTACTATTGACATACGATTTATATCAACGGAATAAAAAATGGTAACTAGAGATACGTAAGTATAAGCGTTTTAATTTATGTTGGCTTACAATTTAAACATTACGAGTAAATAAGAAAATTAAGGTATAGTTAAATTGAGGAAAGTCTTTTCCTGTCAAATTCTTTATGGCATTGACATAAGACTGATTTTTACTTCGCCTGTGTAAAATCCTTTTTTTACTACATCTATAAGTAGCATTCCTCGTTATTTTTGGCGATGAACAAAATTACATACCTACCTAAATATGTCGCACACCTAGGTATAAAACGGTATATCAACTCAAAATATTACATCATTTTAATTTAGACCTGCATTTTATTCCTGGATATCTTGATATCCTAAATTAATATGCTGTAATAATTTTAGTTGATGCCCTTTCAATCTAGCTCTGCAATATGTAATTTTTTTAGATAATTCAGATTGGACGGTATTAAAATTTCATTTTGTACAAAATGTCTGATGTGGAATTTTTGTTGTGACAAAATTGATTAAAATATGTAATTGAGTTGTTCTACGTCTTAGATCGACGATAAATTACGCGTGTTTAACAAACAATACTCGCATTAAATGCCATTGGGAATACCTTTAAAGAATTCGAGTAACTTAAAACGACAATTTAAAGAGCCGTCGGCGCGCCAGTTGGAGCTTGGGCCAGCCGAAACAATTACTTAATGTCAACGAAAAAGATAATTTAATAATTGTTGCTGATGATATATGAGGGGTCTCCGCCCACCTGGGGTCCAGCATTGAAATACCCGATACTTCCCGACCTTTATTTATGCCCGGCCACAAGTCTACATCTTACTCCGTACGTCCTCGTGCATTTGTTAAAAGAACACGGTAATAGTCGCTCGGAGGTTTCTAATGTCTCAATTTCCTTTCACAATCACATTAAATAAGACCCTGTAACTTACAGGGCTGAGTGCAATATCGGATGCTATTACAACTGCACGACTCGAAAGCATAAGAAGTGAAACGTCGTAACTCAATGAAGGCAGGTCGTTTAGAGTTGGATCGTACGTCTTTTGTTTTCATTTGCGATTCCAATGTCGTAGGGGGTTGCGTTTAAATTATGTCTTGTTTAATGAGTTGGAATGGATTTAAAGCTATAAAGTCTTAAAATATCTTTTGATATGCGTTAATTTGGACTCTAAGTGGTGGTATTACAGCTTGAGTTATCGTGTTCTGCCATGTGTAGTTAAGTTGGGAGATTTGGTGTCGAGTTTGCGAGATGTTTTCACTGGGAACACAGTCATGTAACTAATGCAGGGAATCTACATATCATTAAGAGATGTAGGCTCGTTTTATACGTGTGTACCGCTTTGTTTCGTATATTTACGGGTGGATATGTCCGTATTTATGATATGGACGCATCGCTATGCAACGCTATAGGCCGGGAATAAGCTTGTTCCAAGACGCCTATTGTATCAAATGCGATACACAATTTATGAGGACGGGTCCCGACTTTTATTTATGTCTTATGTTAAATTTAAACGTATTTTCTACAATATTCAGCAGGGCAACATCATTGAAAGTTGGATACACAATGTTGTTGAGCCAAATTGAATTATTTTATACTTGAAAAATTGTCTGTTGACGTGGATGTCAGTTACTATTGTATGTCCCGGAGAAATATGTAAATTACGTACTGCTTCGCTGTATTTTAATTTTAATTGGAATAAAGAGTTGAGAAATGTTTAGAATAGCTTTGATGAGGCTCTTTCATTCAGCAAGTCCTAGACACTTTGATAATTCTTGTTTTACAATTTGTTGCAAACGATTGGTTCTCCAGTTCCCCACTAGGTCACGGAGACGCGTTTCACACGTTTACACAGGGTGATCACGTCATTCGGGGCTCTAACGCGCTGGGCAAAGTTGGGCCGGCCACCCGCAGCGCTTGGGCCATAAGGCCGGCCATGCTTGCTTTTATACTTCCTGCTCAGTCTTTAAGCTGAGCGATTCGATTTACCTATAGTTCATTTGACTAACTGAACTCATCATCTCGCCTGAAGCAGTCCACTGCTGGACATAGGCCTCCCCCTAACGAGCGCCATACACACATACCTTGTCCTCGATTCGACGCATCCAGCTTCTATCAGGAGTTTTTCGCAAATTGTCACTCCACCTGGCCTGAGGGCGTCCTACACTACGTTTGTCGAGACGCGGACTCCACTCAAGAACTCGTTTACTCCACCGACTATCGGTTCTTTGGTAGATATAGCCAGCCCATTGCCACTTCAACTTGCCAATTCTTTGAGCTATGTCGATGACCTTATCAACTGAACTATATTGTTCAGTCCCTTTAATTTAGTTTCTTTAATTCAGTGATTATTCGTGAGATTAAGATAAAATCGCGGGAGCACGGTGGATGCGGAAAGCGCCGGTCTGAGTGGAGAGCCTAGGGGGAGGCCTATGTCCAGCAGTGGACGTCTTTCGGCTGACAAGACGATTCGTGAGATTTGAAAACATTGTAAATGAATAGCAATCTTTGCGGTATAGGTACGCAAGAAAAGGAATGAAATGAACTATGTAGAGGTGGCACTTGTCTTGTTGATTACGTTCGTAAAGATCCCTTTTAGGGATAAGTTCCCTTTGTACTCTTTGTGTTTTGTTGTTTTCTTTTTGTATTATTTTTGTGTTATGTACAATAAAGTATTTACATACATGCATACTCAGGTTTTGCAGTAGGTTTTAGAATCATTCATAAACATTTCTAACTATTTTTATTTGCTGAACTACTCGAGCCTACTTGCTTTGTCATAGCCGTAGCAACAGACTACAAGTACACGCACTTCTGTTGTATTAGTGGCTTGACCTCCACCCCAGCCTATATACGTCCCACTGCTGGGCACACGCCTCCTCTCAGTATGAGAGGGCTTGGGCCGTAGTTCCCACGCGGGCCCAGTGCAGATTGGGAAGTTCACACACACCATTGAATTGCTTCGCAGGTGTGTACAGGTTTCCTCACGATGTTTTCCAAAACATCGTGAAGAAACCTGCACATCCTGCGAAGTAATTTGATGGATTGTGCGAAGATGTTCTGCCTTTTCTCTGAACTTTTTATGTCCGAATTTTACTTGCTAACCAATGATTTACACCCACAGGATGAAGTCGCGAACAACAGGGGGGCTACTACGAATTTCAAAAAACGAAGTTCGTATCGTACAATCCCTCTCACTCTCGTATTAAGTACATAATATAAGTTCGTATTTTGCACTTTGTAGTATAGGGCCAGAATCGTCTATAAATATTCCATAGCCAGCTTTATGCTTATTGACCAATTACAGTCCATTGGTCCGCGCAGGCGCTAACCAGCCATCCATAGATCAGGCAAACTTATGAACAGACAGACAAACAACTGGGGCCGCAAGCTTGTATAACCGGTATTATTGGGCGATTACGTGCAACTCACTAATTGATTGTACAGGTATCCAATGGAAAGTAAAAACTGGGCAAGTGCGAGTCGGACTCGCGCACCGAGGGTTCCGTACAAAAGTGTCCCGTGTCTATGAATGTCCCGTGTTAGCAGAGCCCCTCGGCTAAGAAAAATGTACTTATACAGTGTGGGGGCATTTTAGATGATTACTGACATAAAGCAACTAAAAATCATCCGGAAGTAAGAAATCTCAGTATACCATTTTTTTTTGGAGAACTTGAAATGAAATATATTTTTCAAGAATTTAGTGATTTTTTACCACTTTCAAATGGTGTTTGTTTTTAAATCCAGACGCAAAAAGAGGGAAGGGGGGGGGGCAAACTTATATTATAAGTTCGACGCCAATGCCTGTCTTAGTCTGTGGCATCGTAAAACTATCAAAAGGATGGACCGATTTTGATGCACTTTTTTATGTGAAAGCGAGTTTCCTTGCGGTACTTAGCTCGGTCTTATTCAAGTCGATTCAACCGTTTTTGAGATAATGAACTTTGAAATGACAATTTCAGAGGGTTTTCTACTTATTTCAGTTGATTAGGTTAGGGGTTAAGTTATCAAATTGTGATGTGATTTCATTACTCTTACTTACCATTAACCTGGGTACGAACGGTGAAATAAATTCTTTTTTTTCTTCTAGTATCAAACCCTTCAACGTCTACTCGTAAATAATGCTTACCTCATTAGGTACTCCTTCGTTTTTGTCACTTTCTGTGATTACCGTTTCGGAGCACCTGTCGGTTCGTCATCAATAACGGGAACGCGCAGATGCGTTCGTGATGAATTGGAGGTAGCGCGCGTTTCCACGGTTCAGGATGTGGCGACTTAAGGCGCACACACTATTAAAACGCGACGCCACGCCACGTCGTCCGACGCGTGTTTCTATCTGAAACTGACCATTAAATAAACATATGGGACTGATTAGTGCTAACGTGTCGTGGTATCGCGTTTCAATAGTATGTCTGCACCTTTATTTAGTAAATTGACCTACAAACCAGCACAAAAAAGGCCACCTAGTGAGACCAGATATTTCTCTTCATCATCATCATATCAGTAGTAGGACGTCCACTGTTGGGCATAGGCCTCCCGCATAGACCTCCAGTTGCTTTTATTTATTCGACTGGTTGGCAAACGAGCAAACGGGTCTCCTGATGGTAAGAGATCACCACCGCGGTATTGCAGATGCGTTGCCAACCTAGAGGCCCAAGATGGGATACCTCAAGTGCCAGTAATTTCACCGGCTGTCTTACTCTCCACGCCGAAACACAACAGTGCAAGCACTGCTGCTTCACGGCAGGATTAGCGAGCAAGATGGTGGTAGCAATCCGGGCGGACCTTGCACAAGGTCCTACCACCTGCTGCTTCGGTTTGAAGCAGCCTACTTTCACCATGAAACTGCGGCTTTAACCAGGTCATCCGTCCATCTCGTTGGTGAACGTCCTAAGCTGCGCTTGCCGATCCACGGTCTCCATTCGAGAACTTCTCGGCCCCAACGGCCATCTGATCTCCTGCTCTATGGCCTGTCCTATGCTATTTCAACGAGCTAATCCCTAGGCTATGTCGGTGACCGTCGTTCTTCTACGTATCTCCTCATTTATGATTTGGTCCCGTAGAGAAACCCTGAGCTCTCCAAAGCTCGCTTAAGGTTATGACCTTATTCATATAGTGAAGCATTAGGTACGTCTCGGATCTGATATTTATCTTGTGTCATTTTCACCGACTCTCTAACTCTCCTTGCCGCAAAACAGCATGATCAGGTACAAATAAATATTGTCCTATGTCTTGTGTGACGTCAGGACTCGATCACGTCATTTTCATTTTCATACCTGATCAAAGCATAATACATAGCTAACTTAAGCCTGCGGCGCGTAAGTGTAAAGTTGAGCGTGCTCCTAAAACGAGGGATGAAACAAATCAAGTTTACCCATTTAATAATTTATTTATTAAAAATAATTTCTGTCTTTGATCGTGTGCGAACACACACCGCGATTTTTCTCCGTCGTCTTCGCTGATACTGGTACGTATCACTAATGTGCTGCTGGCGCGATGACACCAATGATTCAATACGACGTCTAATGATGCGACGCTTAATGTAAGACAAAGGGTAATGATGCAAAAGGGATCTGTGTATGGAAGAATGAGAGGCAGATAGAAAAGTACAAAATGAGTAATAAACGCGTATTTATGTTTGAAAATTAAATTAAAATACGGATTTGATGAAATGCCTTTTTTCATGTTTTATTTTATTATGTCTAAACCAATAGCAAGACATTTTATGTATATTTTGCAGGTGATAGGACCTTGTGCATGGTCTGCCCGGATTGCTATCACCATTTTGCTCGCTAATCCTGCCGTGAAGCAGCATTGCTTGCACTGTTGTGTTTCGGCGTGGAGAGTAAGACAGCCAGTGAAATTTCTGGCGCTTGCGGTATCGCATCTTAGGCCTCTAGGTTGGCAACGCATCTGCAGCAGGTGTCTATGGGCGGTGCTGATCTCTTACCATCAGGAGACCCACTTGCTCGTTTGCCATCCAGTTGAATAATAAAAATTTTAGGAAAATACATAACCACGGGAAAGATTTGTAGTGACCTTAGACAAGCGAGAAAGTACATAAAATTCGCAAAACGATGCAAGAAAAAATCGGGCGAGAAACGATTTTTAACCAACGTTTTAATCTTTTGTTCTACTTAAAACTATGTGCTGGTACCTATAACCTAAACTTAAAACATACCTATGCTTAAACCTTGACAAATATTAAACGAGTTCTTTCGTATCATTACCTTCGCTACCTTTGAAATCCCTAATTTCCTAATTAAACAAAACTCCTAAATCAAACCACGAAACCTCAAAACGTCTTTATCCCCAAACCCAATCATTCACAATCACCCTCATTACACCCTCTGAATAATTCATAACTAAATTAATAATAATAACAATAACCAGCTTTATTATTACTATCCATTATCCGTCGGGGATTTATTAACCGAATATTAATAAAAAATTCAAATGAGGCTTACAAGCGTAAGCCGTGGATTTGAATTGTTTGGTGTTCTCACATTAAAAAAGTAATAAATTGTAATTTAGTTGGTGGGTGGCGGGCAAGCCGCGGTGTGAAATGTCAATAATCGTGTAGTGTGGTTGCCCAAGGGACCATTTTATGGGTACATTATGTCATTATAGCCACTGTTTAAGCTCATGGCGTTATGGGCATTTTATGTGAATTCTGACAGATATAGTGACACTTAATGTTTCGCCTGCAAACGAATAGCAGATTTTCGTTCTCAGAAAAAGTTTGGTCGAGTAAAGAGTCGCAGATGAGTTGCTTCGCAGACTAACGCTTTACAGCTCAATGTTTCGCATGTGATGAAAAGTCTGCGAAACAGAAATCGACATAATTAAATTAGTGAACCTATAAATTTAAAAAGGAATAAAGAGATAAACACAATTGACCAACGTTGAGATACATGTACAAAGGCGAACTTATTTGTAAGGGATCTCTAACAGTAGGTATGTATTAAAAGCCGAATTGTGCTCTACATATTTTGGACCAGTTTATTTTTTGGTCATTTTTTGTTTGTTTGAAATTTACCACGAGTTTTAGGGTAAAGGAAAGCATTGTAAGAAAACTTAAACACACCTGCGAAATAATTCAATGGTGTGTGTGAAGTAACCGATTCGCTCTTGGCCCGCGTGGGAACGAGCCCTTTCATTCTAAGAGGCGGGTCTTACGATATAGAATATTACAATAAAAAAATAAAAATTAAGTATGGTAACCTTTTTGACAAAAAATGCTTCAACTTTGTTAGTACCTAATTCTGTATTAAAAATGCCTTTTATCTGTTTTTTATTTACTGTTTATAATCGTACTATGGTTATAGTTGTATCAACCAACTATATCTATACTTCTATACTTAATATTATAAAGAGGTAAAGTTTGTGAGTTTGTGAGGTTGTAGGATGTAATCTCTGGATCTACTGATTCGATTTAGATGAAATTCGGTAAACAGATAGTTTGTGTCCAGGGGAAGGACATAGGACAGTTTTTATCCCGGAAAATAGCATAGTTCCGGCGGGATAGCGATAAACGACTTCTGCGTGGCGTCGCGGGCAGTAGCTAAAATAAATTAAATAACTGATTTTCTGATTTTCATGATGATAGGAGGCCTGTGGCCAGCAGTGGGGCATATATAGGCTTGGATGATGATGATGATTAACTGATTTTCATTACCACCACTGGCGTACTAACTGCTTGATTGCTTGCATGCTTGCTTACATGCTCACTTGCTTCTTTGAAATGTTTATGGTTCACGCGAGCGAAGCCGCGGGTAAAAGATAGTTATAAATAAACTTTGACGAAAATCACAGCGCTATCAAATAACAGTAGAACAATTTACAATTAACAGGGTGCGTATGATGCATGGTCAAAACCCGGTGCACCCCTCCGTGGAATAATGGTGTAAGTGTGCATTATATGTTTTTGCTTGGACCATAAAGTACCCAAATATTTATTATTAGATCGGAGTGAGAAAATAAATGTTTAGGTACTTTTTTTTCATCGAATGCTACTAACTTTCGTAACCGCGTAACGTATTCAGAACGTATCATCATCATAATCATCATCCCAGCCTATTTACGTCCTACTGAGCTGGACACAGGCCTTCTCTTAGAATGAGATGGCGTATCTTTAAGGTAAGTCAGTTTAGTTCATGTCCAAATACATATTGGTAGACTAGCTTTTGCCCGTGGCTTCGCCCGCATTGAATTCGGTTTTCGCGCGCTGTTCCCTCGGGAACTGTGCATTTTTCTGGGATAAAAAGTAGCCTGAGTCACTCTCTGGCCCATAAACTATCTCTGTGCCAAAAATCAAGTCGATTCGTCACTTCGTTTCGACGTGGAAGACAGACAAACGTACAAACACACACGCACTCGCATTTGTAATATTAGTATGGATAACAGTAACACTCCCGATTCTCAATCACGACAAAAATATACTATCTATGTAGGTAGTGTGATTGAATACTACAAACTAAGATATATCGGTATTTTATTTTTCATAGGTACAACTAAGTGACGATCGTGCAAGTTTAAGAACATCATAAATGTATCAAGAATAAAGTGAAATTTTTTGATGATCATTAAGTACACCTACATTAGTCTGTTCATATTTATTAATTTCGCAGAAATTGGTTGTCTGGAATAGATCGCTTTTTAGCGATAAGACTGCCCATTGTCTACCTGAATTTTTCTATTTTTGTAATGTGTTTGTACTGCTTTTCGTAATATTTGTATTGTATTGTATTGTAAAGCCGGCTATTCATTATCGAACTATTTACTTTATTCTTAAAACGTATGTTCGCTTACGACTTTACTCTCCCAAGGGTGCGAAAAGTTAATTTCCTCTCCCAACAAATTCCTCCCTCACAATGGGGCATATTTGCTTATCTTTAATTGATTCACTTTAGCCCCGCGCGTGTTGGATTAGCCCTATTCACGCGCTTTTACAAGGGTAGCTTAACGAGGGGTGATATAGAGAAGTAAAATGCAGATAGTGGATACGTTTGGTGGTCTCTGAGAGGCAACAGCGTTTAAGATCGCCAAAGAAGCAATAGTAAGGTACTTACAACTAGTTTGTGTTTAAGTAAACCTGCGGCAAATTCGTCGGTGATTAATTATGTATTTTAATGCTAACATTTATTCAAATATAAAAGTATAACAGATATAAATCACCGCAAATGCGATCTTATCTCTGGAGCAAGTGCAATAAATTGTCTTATTGTTTTTCTTTTACAGAAATAGGCATGCGTTTGACCACAATCATGCCTGATGGTAAGCGAAGATGTGTAGACTAAGATGGAGCACGCTTGCCTAAGTAATGTTCACGTTAATGTTTTAAGTATTATTTAATTTACTCACGTTAGTCTACTGGAGGGCACCTTTTATTAGACATTTTTTTTTCTGGGTTTGGGAGTTTTAAATTTCTTCACAGGTATTGCACGTTTTCTCACGATGTTTTCCTTGACCATAAAGCTAGTAAATTTCAAATGTCACTTACAAAACCTACGATGTTACATAAAAAATTATTTACATAATATTCCATACAAGACTGTCGCATCTATTGCCACCACTCATAGGACGACATCGAATTTCATAAGCGGGCGCGTGGCGCGCATTATCGCCCGCCGCCCCGCGTAACGCGATATTCTACTATGTGACATTCGACTTGCGATATCCTTATGCGATTGTACTTACAACAGTTTATCGCCGCGTGTTTGCTTTGCGGGATGGATGGGTGATGGTTGGCTGAGATTGTGCGAACGGTGATTAGTTTTTCGTGTTAGTGATTTTAGAATTAAAATGGATTGTGTTATGAAACCTTAAAAATAGTACCTATTTTTTGACGTAATCAAAAAAATTACATGTTTTTGGTTATATTTATATATCTGTGTTAACTTAGGAATTAAGATATTATGATTAATGTGTAAAGGAGCTCTGGGTAACAAAACCACGGGCAAAACATTGAAATTACATTTTTGATCCTATCATACTTATAATGTTTGACATACAGTCTCTAAGTATATTTTAGTTATGCTTTGTATAGGCATAGGCCTAAAACCAGGCGCGTCACATAGTTAATCAAGATAGTGCATTTTGAATACTTACTTGACATACCTATTTGAAAATTTTACGCAAAAGTTACGAATCAAAACACACATATCCCACCATTTTCATTCAGTCAAATCCATCTAAACCACTGGCAACGAACAAAATTGAAAGCCCACCTGCATCACATAGACTTTCATAAAAAAGTTATTCGGTCCATTTTAATAACGCAGGATAAAACTTCACCAAACAAAAAGGGCGTATGTCTTTTCAAAATTCATATGGACATGAGTTGTTTTAGTTTTCATGGTATAACAGTGTAAGTCAGTCGAGCGGACGCGTGATATGCCTAGGCGGGGAAATTGGAAAAACGGGCGATCCGATGTCTGGCCGTGAGATTTTTCGGCAGTTCGAAATTTAAAATGACGGACGTCATGTCAACGTTCGAAATTTGAGGCGCTAGTTTTTGATGATGCCAGGATTTTTATTTTCTTTTTTCTTGAGCAAAATTTATTTCAGTTCGTTGGTTAATAAAATAATGTAGGTACGTGAATTTCGAATTTAATGAATTTTCGGAATTTCGGGTTTTATCATAATGTGGTTTTTCTTAATAAACCATTAAGCTATGGAAATGGTCGGTCTTACGTATGGTAGATTTGCACTATCTCAGAGTCAAAATTCCTCACAAAAATCGACGTCCCAAAAATACTTTTTACATAAATAATATATCGGAAATATTCACCGAAAAATACGTGGAAAAATAGAAATAGTAACATTTCAAAGCACTTGCTCATAATCTCAAAAAAATACCTTTAAATTCCTTTTTTTCTGTCAACACCTTCGAGCAGGAAGGAAAAGTCTCTTGTGGTAAACAAGGGTGTTCTAAATGCATTCGGAGGGTCTCTCTTGATACCTACTTCCGAATAACATGGTATTACTATCACTCGAATAAAAGCTGCAACAAAGTTCGTCGTCGCCATCGAAGCTCCAAAAGCTGGGAAAGCTGCGGATATAAAAATGACATGAAAAATTCACAATGGCTGCCACTCGTCACGGGGCGGGATAAAAATCAATTTCCTGCGCAGTCGGCGGGATGTTTTTATTAAAAAGTGGGGGTGAGAACCTATGAACACGGTGTACTTTACACATATATATTACGGCGCTAAAAAAAAATCAAAAATCTAGTTTTTATTTATTTATACCCTCCTAACGCCCAGAGTCCTTTATAAAGGACTTATTGTAATTTTAAATCAAACTCTATCATAAATGACATAAAGTTTGATGCTCATAAGTTAAAAAAATTACTTGGGCGTTAGGAGGATACACAAAAAACACTTAACCTACCTACCTACTACTTTTATAATCAGTAAATAACATGTTTTGGTCCGACGAAAAATATTGGCTAAGGTAGGTAACGAGTAGAACCGAGTACTGAGGACACGTCACATACGTTACTATAACGCGTTGCTCAACGTAGGTACAGTCACCAGCACCAATTATCTGACACAACAAGCATGCTTAAATATCTGATACGACTCTATTTCTAGGGCCGGAAGGACGTGTCAGATATTTTTGCACGCTCCGCTGTGGCAGATATTAATGCTGGTGACTGTACTTATGTCACAGATGTATTTTTTAACGTGATCAAAAATTAATGTTTCTAGCTCAGCTTATGCTAAACAATATAATGCTCATACTCATTGTTGAAATTAGTCAGATAAAATTTGCGGTTTCAATACATCAAGTTCAAATGATTCAATCAAGGTAGGTACGCGGAACAGAACCCGAATTTAAATCATAAAATTAATAATGACCGCGATAGTCTAAAACGTCAATAATGTACGGAAACCGCTTTTATCTAATTTTGACAAATTAATTACCTAATGTTATATTTTCCAACATTAACTAAACTAGAAACATTAATTACAAAGGTATTTTGGATCACGTTCAAAATTACATCCTGTTATATCCGTCAGTCAGACTCCAACCAAACTAGGCTGAGCTGTTCTGGACGTCTGCTGCCTTTGATGCCACTGCTGCTGCTGCTGCTGCTGCTTGGAAGCGAACGATAAGACCGCCTGTAGATTACCTTAGAGAATCTCTATAAGTAATATTACTTGTGTTTTCTGTACTGCTTACTATGTGTTCGTTGGTGTTCAATAAAGAGCCATTGTACTGTATTGTATATTCTATCTACTTACCTATCCACGTTAATTCACGTCTCCTTAAGCTAAATACGGTGGCCAGGAATTAAAAAAATTGTGCCAAATAGCTGTGTTTACCCCTACGACTAGCAAGGCGTCCGCCATGTTCTTTCCGGCCACAAATCCATGTAAGTGGGCAGCCATTCGTAATAGAAGGGGAACAAATACCTACGTTATCGTAATGGCCCCCTTTTTACCTACTTTGCGTTATCATCCTTACTAGAGGTGCTATTATAAATGCGAAAGTGTGTAGGTATGTTTATTTGTTACGCTTTGACACTTAAAGTGCGAAAGAACGCACTTAAATGATGAAATTGGGTTTAGGGATCGTTTGGGGCCTCTGAGAAGGACTTAGGAAAGTCTCTATCCCTAAAATTGTAGGGCAAAAAATGTATTTCGATGACTTCAGTTAAGGAAAATATTTGGGAACAAGGATTGTGGGTATGTGTTTGTGATTTTTTTTGTGTTTGTGATGTATGTAGTAACGATCAAAACTTATGAGTTTAATGTCACCCCATCTAATAAACCTTAATTTTGTATTGACAGAGACGGTGTGACAAAAACTCAAAAATATCTAAATAGGTTAAATCTTAAGATATAGAAATCGTTATCATTATTTGTTTGAGTTTAAAACAGCGCTGATCTTCATTATGGCTTCAAAATTCTCTCAAACACCCTGTTTATATTCTGCTTCGCAAAAGTCACAGCATTACAGTTCAAAACATAACAGTTTTCTAGGAACTCATTAATATTTGATCACCATCGTGTTAAATAAGTGATGTAAGCGCGAGTTCACCATGTTTTTTGAACACCTTCAGCCCTGATGTTTGTTTTAAGCTGGCGGCTCTAGGACAATAATATATTTAAGGCGTGCGGGAAGGGGAGGCTATCTCTCCATGGCCCATAAACTTTAATGTATGGCTCACTTACCGATAAACAGCTCAATTCGGGATAAGCTTGTTTGTATGTGTGCTTCCGGGCTAAGGGGTAAACATGTAAATGAATAGTTTCCCAATTGGGACTTAGAGGGAAAACTAAATTTACATAAAATAACGTTATGTAACTAGTTACTACGGTAGCTATAAGAATGATGCGCCTATTAACCCAAAGGAGGGTTATGATTTTCGAGGGTAGGTACTGAAACAGCAACCAAAATATACATACGTTTGAAGTGTCAAAAATATGTCTAGAGGACTTTATTACCTGAAAATTAAGGACGTGTATACATATTTTTTGCACTTTGGCTATATTCATATCTGTGTTGCTGACGTACGTGTATTATATATGTATGTCTATTTCTTTGATACTCTTTGCAGCCAAAACGATTGAATGATTGTACTGTACTAAATAAGTATTAAATTACTACTATAATAGTAGTCATACTACGTACGTACAATCATTCAGCCGTATAATACTGTATTCAATGAGTGTCATTTTCATAGCGATTAATATACAACTTTATTATTAAGTGTCAAAATTAAAAATATAGAGCTTTACGACGGGTACTAAAACTAACTCAGAGAGCACGATGAATACGAACTTTTCCGATAAAATGTGATAGAAAAATATCGAGCACTACATCTGATAATAATGTTCTGTCAAGTGTGTTATGCGTTTTCATTTCTAGGAAATTAATGTTATGCCAAAGAGGGTCATTTAGTTATTAGCCAATGAGGGCTATCGTTTTTTGTGTCACTAGATGGCGCACTGTTGCGTGAGGTTTTTAAGTATGGCTTTCTAAGTCTGTTATTACGGGCGTAAAGACAAATTTTGGATTAAAATCATATTTAATACACCTTAAAACCGTACCATAAAAATATCGAGCATGCCACAGTTTTGCATAGTCCCCGTTTTGTTCGGAAAAAAGGGAGGAAAAAGGTTTCCGAAAGATAAAACTGTCTCAAAACACAGACATTCATTGCCCCGGAACGCATATTTAATAATATGGCCATAATTAATTTCAGATATTGCAAAATATTCACAAAATTATTCTAATTATAAATAAACCCGCGTAGCTCACCCAAAAACTATGACTAGTGACACTAGCGCCTCTAGTGGCGAATTCATACGCGATAGCCCTCATTGCAAGCAAGACCGTAACGTCAAAAAAAACCTCAAGATACTAACGCCATCTAGCGGTATTTCCCCTGTCTTTTAGCCCTCATTAATGGAGACTCTTAGGGTATCTATGTATAATGTATAGAGCTCGGTGGCAAGACGCAAAGAGAGCGACTTAGTGCCACCATGACCTTTTTGAGACAGTATAATGCATATGTATTTCAATTTACAACATACCTTCTCATAAAAACTAGAGTAGTTGGATAGTGATGCGAAACAAATACTATAAATAAATGACTAATTAGACACGTAAATAACATTTACAACTTCTATTTATGCGTCAATTAAGAATTCCTAGAATCTCACCCTAGCCTAATTTATTCTTTATAATTAACTCTAATAAGCTCATAGCTTGAGCTACCTAATAATTTAATGTTTGGAAGTAGAGCGGTTAAGTTTTGTATTTCTTGTGTTTATTAACTTGTTTTGTTGCGAAATGGTTGGCAATAAAATGTGTATTTGAGTTATTTTCTTAATGTGCACAGATAACCACATTGTAGCCAATGCGATTATAGTACATGTGCATCAAGGGGCGTAAGAAGGGGATTACTAACGAGAGTCTATTAGAAGTCCGACGCCGGGCTTTTAATGACTCGAGTTTATAATCCCCTTACGGCCCGTGATACACGCAATAATTTTCATCACATTGCGAGGAAAAAAATGCAAAAAATTAAATTATTTTGTATCCGAACACTTCACAGGTCGGTAAAAGAAAGGCGCTAAGAAAACAACTGAATAAAATAATGGCTCCCCGCCAATACAGGGGGCTACTACAAAATTCGAAAACCGAAGTTCGTATCGTACCGTCCCTCTCACTCTCGTATTAAATAATATTAGCGTCAGGAAAACGATATGAACTTCGATTTTCGAATTTCGTAGTAGCCCCCCTGATTGTCACTTTCGTTCACTTTTTTCGAATCGTCTACCATAGATAATGCTAATTGTGTTTAGAATTCAAATGGTCTTACGACCAGATTGTTCCAACGTGCTAAAAATATTTACTAAAATTATTACAAAACAATTTAATTTTGATATAAATTTAAAATATAAAAATAACGAAGTTTCATGAAGCGTGGCAAATTTTTATGGGGTAAAATTGAGTTATAGCTAAGTTTTAAAGATGTAAATAAAACGTTGGCTGACTTGAAACCTCTTTAGTCTGAAATGACGAACCTACTAACTTTTTAAAACTAAAGCCATAACTCCCTTGGGGAGAAAAACTATACGTAAATCTATAGTTCCCGCGGGAACAATTGAGGCCATGGTCCTTTAGTAGACAGGCATGGAATAACATCATTGACGAGCAAGTGTGATGAAAAAAAGATTTGTTATTAAATTGTGTCATGTGGAAAGCGCTTTATCCATCTTTTTAAACGTCTAACTCCCGCCAATCGCACTAACCCGAACGGCGCCAATTCCAAATTTAAATTACCGACTGTTCCAAGTACTGGCCCCGCCCCTTCCAGTTGGGCTGTACAAAGTTCTCTTTACCGATACAAAGAATCACTGGCTACCAAGTACTGGCCGTAAAGACTTCAGACGCCGTTTTACTGGTTTTACTATCTGTTGAGAAGTTTTCAGTAACTACAAAGAGGTTGAGTTGAAATGTACTGTCATAGACAACAGTGTTAATAGTTTTTTGTTGAGATTTCAATGCGCAGTGACTGTTTGTTAAGTGGATAACGAGCTTACGATGCGGCAGAGATGACGACTTGACTTAAATTATTTTTGTGCTTAAATAAGTTGTATTTTCTTCAAATAGCCCAGGCGCCGTGCAAGCCTTAAAACCTATACTTTTCAGCGTGTCTACAGGGAAGACGCAAAATCTAATAATCGGCTGCGTCGATTTACGTTCAAGTATAAATTCTGTCTAATCCTTCTAACAAAACAACTGTTATAGAATAGAATAGAAAGTATTTTATTTTTGTTCTTTATCTTTTCGTAGCTAACGGCCAACCTCCGGTAATGGAGTGGCACTTTAAGAAAAAGAAGAAGATCAATTCGTAACTTGTTCTTTCAGGTTCGAAGTGTTATCATTATTTGAGTTATAAATCCTTGTTCCTAGTATCTGTGTTGGATGTTAACTTAAACCCTTAAAACCATTGTGAACACTTGTAATTTAAATTCGTTATCAACAAAATCTGTGTACGACCTAACACTTTTGTACAGGACTATCCGGAGGGCGGGGCAGGCGAGGCGAGTCGTTTTACAGCATTTCACGGTATGGCATTAATTGAGCTCGACAGAATCAAAGAGCACCCCGTTCTGACCGCGTTAACGTTACAGCTTAGAGGTAAATTAATTATAGGAATTTATGGAATTCTATGTACTTAAACATTACAAGTTTTTTTAATTAAATCCTAAAATGTTAGGTTACGAATTACAGTTCTATCACTAAGGGCCCATGCACACGGTGTATTTTAAGCGCAAGCGACGTGCGATTTCTTAATGCGCGATTACGACGCCGAGAAATAAATAGTTTTCTGGGAAAAAAAAAATGGTCTTTTTAGTCTGTCAGTTAGATTATTAATGAATATTGGACACATCTTTTTTCTTTTTCAATCAAACAAGAAATTACCAAGATGAAACGCGTACCTAAAAGATCAGCTAACAAATCGAATCGAAAATCGAAGTTCGTGTCGTACCGTCCCTCTGACACTTGTACTATTTAATACGAGAGTGAGAGGGATGGTATGGTACGACACGAACTTCGATTTTCGAAATTCGTAGTAGGCCCTTTGGAGTGTGGGTCCGTGACGTCACGCCATGCTAATAAGTTTCGCACGGCGTTTACGGCGTTAACGGACTATATATCCAACATTTTTTGCTTAAATCGCAGAAGGAAAAATACTGACGTGTCCTACATTTCTTGAAATGTTATTGACGAATTAATAAAAGTAACTAAAAGCTGGAATACTAAAGTGGTTGAATCTTGTTTGGAGTGCGTTAACTGCGCGTTGTCTGCGCTTAAAAACTCCTATACCTAAAAGGCCGGTAACGCACTCCACACAAGTGGTTGCGACTCTTCTGGTGTTGCAGGTGTCCATGGGCGACGGTCATCGCTTACCATCAGGTTCGTTTGCCCCCTATACCATAAAAAAACGTCGTGTGCTACTTGCTGGGAACAAATTATCCAGATTTAGTGTCTTGCTCAACTGCAAAGTTTAATATTAAATCTTTTTTGTCTATCCTAAAATCGCCAAAAGTTTGTGTTTCGTAACTCTTTAATAAAAAACATGTTAATATTTATTGTTCTGTACTATACATGTATATGTAAGTACTTACTAAAGTTCATTGGGCATTTAAAGTGGCGCGCACTAGTGCTAAAGCTCCGCCCACCGCTGTCACTTCGAACAGTATATCTTCAAGCCCCTGATCAAACCAGTCAACGAAGCGTTAACAGCCATCCCTCACTCTAAATAAGTCATACAAAGACCTCCAAACATGGTTATGCGACCAAAATCGACCCCTACTCGTTCCGCACCTTGTAATAAACAGTCATAATAAACAATACAATCTTATTGACGGCGTCCAAAGTGGCGCTAACATCGCTGACACCTTACTAGTTAGTATGCGGCATGTTTAGTTCCAGTTTCAGCCGCTGCCCGATACGTTTGTGCTAAACAGATGTGAGATAGAGAGAGATAACATTTGATCACCTTTTGACACCTACGGTTCGCCTAATTGAAATTTATGAAGCCCAGCCTTTACCGGGGGTACTGTTGGTTCTCGAAGTAAACTCGATTGTAATTTGTGAAGACTAACTGTAAGACTAAAAAAAAACAGTATTACAATGTTTTCATTTACTAATCTAATCCTATGTGTTTTTTATTGCAGTAAACATACATATCATACAACACATATACATACAATACATACATATCATAAGCAAAATATTTTTGTTTTGTAAATAGAGATGCATTTTATAGTTATTTAATGAACTACTTATCACAAACTATCATACACAACAAATGTACCTAAACGCATTAGGTATCCGTATATAACACGCTTAGGTGGAATATTAGTCCAATTTTTTTTACACAGACAAAAACTATTTAGGTTCTATTTTCTTGGATGTATTTATTTCATATTTTCAGTCGAAAGCTTCTTAATTGCTCAATAAAGATTAAATTGTAAGAAATTAATGGTTTTAGAAAGAGATTAAGCAATACTTCTTAGCTCTGAAACCAATTTCTCTACGAATAAATATGCTGTACAGTAGGTACAACCAGAATGATAATGTCGATGGTTTCCTTCGTTTTCCTGAAGATTTAAAAATGAGAGAAAAAAACAAAAACCGATCTTTTATTTCAAATTCCGAACGACACTAGCAAACTAGTTTAAGTGTTCTTATTCGATTGAAGTCACTCAAGACAGCACAAGTCTCGAAACCCATGGTACCTCTGCCCCACGATCTTTTATTATTCGGATATTTCAGTTCAGCTCCGTTTCGGATAGCTTCCGAAACCGTTTCCGGCATAAAAACCGCTTTATTTGTTCTTAGCGTTATCTTAATTAAGATATTAAAACGTTATTTTAGAACACTTTGCATTAAAGGAACCGCGACCGCGCGAAGACTCGAGTTTCTATAACTTTGAGTTAAAGTTGAATTTAGGATGATTAGAGAAGCTTTTTCGTGGTTTTTGATAATTGTTTGAATATTTAATAAGATAAGGGTCAACACATTGCTCGCGTTTGTTAACAATAGATGGCATTGAAGAATGCTGGTTTTTGTAATTAATGCGGTTGCGATGAAAATGCTTAATTAGCACTTTAATTAACGTCAGAGTTTATAATTGTAACAAAATTTGTTCATCTGCTGTATTTAAATTCAGTGCATAGTGATTTTGTTTAGTTTGAAGATTATTTTTGTTTTGTACAAGGTGGCAAATGACATTGCTTGAACATCTGTGAAATATTATTCAGAAATGATGGAAAATTTCATAATTTCTGCAAACTTACTATGCTAGTTGAATGTGGGACTAAAATTAATAATAATATTCTCGTAAATCCTCGCATACTTTATAAAGAACAATTCAGCACTAAAAATAACGGCAGAACGTACTTTATAAAGCAAAAATTGTTCATTGAATAAAGAATTTTTAGAATATTGAAATAATATCAAAAAAACAAAGCTGGCGATCCACCTAAAGTTTTGTAGGTCATAAGTACTACATCTGTTCAAATAAAATAGCGGTCAGGAAGCTATAATACTATTATGTGATATTCGTAAGACTTTGCAGCACAAAGCGATACTAAATTCAAGTCCTTCTTAAATTTGAATTCAACTCCCGTACTCTTACACCTTCAGATACCTTAATAAACATAGGCGTAGGTACATACCTAAACTATATCTATTTACTACTTACTATCGAGTTTTTGAGAATAGAATAGGTACCTACGGTTGATATCCCTGAAATTGCCTCTCCCCGAATCGTATCCGAATCGAAAATAAACTCTTTTTATTCAGTCTGTTGGAAGGCGTATTCCAGAAATATCGAGCATGATAGGTGGTCACTTTCAGTCCCTTTCGCACAAAAATAGTGAATCAAATAAAGTACAATAGGTACCATCAGCCAAATAAGTGGTCTATCAATTTTTAAACAAGTTTCGCTAAGCTAAAGTCGAACTTATACTGTTTTATGATATGCAAACGATTATCAACTTTAGGGTGGTAGACCACATATTTGGCTGATGGTACAATATAATGGCTCTTTATTTATTGAACACCAATACACAGCAGCAAGCGTTCTTTTGCGGAGAGCGAATACGGTTATGTAAGTCTCATCAGATAGTCATAGCATAAAGTGTAAAGCAAGATTATAAATTGTACTGCACTGACCGAGCAGTTAAAGGTTTCTTTTTGGGCTAGCAAAAAGCAAAGGAGAAAAAAGAAAAGTAATCATTACAAAATTTAGCATCCAAACTGCCAATCTTTAAAGCCGATTCTGTTTTAAATTCTGCTACATAAAAGATAATAAAATGTGGTAACTTAACCTGAAAAAGAAGTAGAAAATTAATAGCTATAATTAATTTTGTCAACTAATCAACTGTAATTTTGGTAACAACACACTTACTTTACCGCTTTCGTGGAACACGTGGATTTTCACCGATGCATGTGATAAACATAGCCCTAAATGAAAGTCACATGAAAATCTTTTAGTATTGAAACTCTTAAATGGTACTAAAGGTATCACATCAGAATACTCCTGCCAATTCAGCCATCTTTGCATATCAAACGCCACGTAGGCATAAGATTTTACTGCAAGGACCTATTCCGATACCGTTCAACAAAAGATTTTCCTAATAAAACAGTCTGAATCATTTGCATTGTAAAACGTTTTAGTATTGTTTGGTGCCTGGGGAATGGGGAATGGAAAGAAATTCCGTGTAGGTTTAAATAAGATGAATTTAAATACAGATGTCTAAGATAAGGGCGTGCGTTAAAGTTCAATAAAAGACTAGAATTGAACAAGTGAAGTGTTAGATATTGCTGGAGTTGGTAAAAGGAATTGGATTTGGTTATTCCCTGGAGAACTGCGATATTTTTGAAAGAGGTTATCATCATCGTCGTCTATCGAATATCGAAATTATCTAATATAACCTATGTTTTCTGTACGGTTTACTGTGTATTGATGTTCAATAAAGAGTCATTGTTTCTTGTCATTGTGTCTTATAAGAGGGTATTGCAGAACCTTTTTGATACTAAACCTTTACCATTTCATGATTTTTATTGAAATATGACACAGTTGACAACAAGCCGTAAAAGACTATTCAAGGATTTTGCTTGATTTGATTGATTTAGATACGAGTACAGAGGGCTCGGTTTTCGCGCAGGTCCAGTGCTGATTTGTTCAAAAATATTAAGAATTTGTAACATATTTTTGGATAAAATTAACTTTCTGCGTAGTTTCTTGCGGCGCATTGCTCTGTCTTGACAATTATGGTCTTTGATTTTGAAAATGAGTTACACTGGTTTAAGGCTAGATATCGAAATACCTCCATTTTAGTTAATAAGACTGAAGTCTTGACTAAAATGAATTCCGTTTCTGGAAAGGTTTAAAATCAAAATAGTCATTCCACAGACGAAAATAGTGGCGGTAAATTATTTTACCGCCACCGCACTTTCCTTATGGAAAGGCTTTTGCCCAGCAACGGGACACGAAAAAGGCTAAATATAAAACCATTTTCCCAAAAACACACCTTTACATTAAGATCATTTTCTCACTTTTTCAACAGTCTTTTCCACGACAAACAAAATTATTAACTCTAAAATTATCATAACTGCCCTGTTTGCGCGTCGTAACGCGTTGAGCTTTGCGTAACGCGATCCCGCGTTGCGGGATACAAAAAGCGGGATAATGGGTTACCCGCATTACGCGGGAGGTAACAGGTCACGAGAATGTCTTCAAGTGCTTCCAAACCAGTACAACCTATGGACTTTTTATAAACTAACCATATTTTTTACAGATTTTTATTTATTATCTCTTTCATTAGAGTCTCAAGAGACCTAAAGACTTTATTCAAGTTAAGAAATACGTTTTTAAAAGACACCTGCACGTGTCTAATTTTTAATATAATAGGTACTGACAACCGATTGATCTCTCAGATCTCACAAAAAAAACCCTAATATTTCCAAACCTTCTTCTAAGGTCTTAGGTATTTACTAGGCAAGCATGTCAGCTTAGGCAATGTTAACTCTCTTTCCAAGCATTGGAAAGGTTATTTTAGCATTAGGCTGCATCTTTGATTACCAACTGGCTCTACACGTGATTAAACCACAAACAAACCAACTTTAACTAATAGAATTAGCAAGCTCGAAGAACTAAAGTCATCGACATAGCTGGAAAAATATGCAAGTTGAAGTGGCAATGGGTGGGCCACATCGCTTGAAGAACAGATAACCGCGCTGGGGGAGAAAAGTCCTCCAGTGGCGACAGCGAACCGGAAGACGAAGCGTTGGCTGGCCTTCCACCAAATGACCCGACGACAATGTGAGAGTTGCGGGAAACTGGTGGATGCAAATGGCGAGTTGCGGCGTTCTAAGTGGGAGGCCTTTGTTTAGCAGTGAACGTCTTCCAGCTGATGACAATTAGCAAGCTTTGCGATGGTTTGTGTGATTACACAACCAATACCCTTAAAGATACTGAATCACGTGCCAGGGTGGAGACTTTGTGCTACTGACATCATAGTAACATTCCATTAGTCTGCCAAAGAAATCATGGCGAAATTCATTATGAAAAGGTTTCCACAAAGGTACCAGTACGTGATTCAGTTTCCTCAGCTGTATCTACGCGCAAACTTCTTAGACATTACGATATATTCAAACAAAATAAAATAGCCTCTTTCATATCATTGAGAGTGCTGATTGGAATAATTCTCACATATATATGCTGAACGGGCCGTTACATACTCGTTGAGTGTTTGCGACGAAATCTATAGCTTATTGATGATTCCCAACGACTCTTGGATTGAAATTTACTTATGCTAACGTGGAACTTAGGTTATATTATCCACTTGGATATTCACGTGCACATAGCTTCATGACAAAATGATGAGATCGTACATTATCATGACCGTATTTTAGCAAATAAATTTGTTATATCTCTTTTGACAGGACATACACAACAACATTACTTCCTGCTACAGATATTAAATATGTACATGTCGGCGGCCGATCGTAAAATCAGCCAGATGACGAAATTCCTAGGCATATCGTGAAATGGCGCCATTTCATGATATGCCTAAAAGTTGGCAAGGCATATCACGATGTGCCTGAGAAACAATACGGCAGATCGATTAGAGCATCGCATTCATCGATATTCCTAGCTCTATACCGGGCACATCGTGATATTCCGAAAAAAAGGAAACTTTAGGTAAGTACCTACGACGAGCGAAGCGAGGAGTAGTTAGTAAGAATTGTGTACACAACGCACGAGCCAAGCGAGCGTAGCGAGCGTGCTCCGGCAGCGGCCGGCGAAGTGCCAGAACCGATATGGCGGCGTTTCATGATATGCCTAGGAATTTCATGATCTGCCTAAATGTCCCTACAAATCGTTAAACGGAGAGTTTTGAACGATATGGCGGATGTCCCTTAGCCAATTCATGAAATGGCGCCATTTCACGATATGCCTAGGAATTTCGTGATCTGGCGGATTTTACGATCGATCGCCGGCATAAATACTAGGTACGGTCAAGGACTTTAATTCATGAGCCACCATGAAACCATTTCACAGTAAACGTCATAGTGACATCGCATCAAAGAAAACCGTAATGACTTTTTCCTTTGAAAGGGTTCCATGGTGGCTCATGTATTAAAGTCCTTGACCGTACTAGGAAGTCCCAACTTTGATACTATTTTTTGCACGAAATGGTTAACGAAAAAAAATTTTTTTTTTAATTTAAAAGTTTTTGCATATCAGCGTTCAGGTGCTACCGTAAATAATAATGAACTTTTAGCTAGCAACAAAGTGCATAATTTTTATAAGAAATAACGTGTAAATTGCATGACGATCATTTATCATAACAAATTTTGCTATAATATTCATATGAACTAATGCGATTCATCATAACGTACATAAGTAAGTATAATGATCGAAATGGATAACAAACATAAACCGCTAAACCGATTTCCATCAAATTCTGTATACAGATAACTTGAGTTCCGGGGAAGAACATAAGATAGTTTTTATCCCGGAAAATTGCAAAGTTCTCGCGGGATAGTGATAAACGAATCCGACGCGGACAGAGTCGCAGGCAACAGCTAGTTTTATATATCCTAATTAATTCATGTCCTTAATTTACTACCTACTTAGTTCAGTAAAATTTACTAAACGTCCGGGCGTTAGAACGTTGCCACCGTATATAACATGGATAGGATGTTGTTGACGTTGTTACGTGCACATCAGGTTAACAAGAGAAAATCTACAGAAGCGGCTAAGATATAAATCTAGGCTTTAGAATTTGACAGCAAGCCTAGCGTGAAGATAGCACCGTGCCTAGGCAAGGCTAGGCTATTTAAGCTTGTTGGTAAAGTGCTTCGAGCCACGCTTAGAGCTTATTACCACCTGGAGACGACACCAAACCTATATAGGCTTTCTGTAAAAAGGTACACTACAGCAATGATTCTGTAACAACCTATTTTTTCTAATATAATAAAATTCTAGGGTCAAAAATGTTTGTGACCAAACTTGCGGTTGTTTTTAGCTATGTTGTATTAAAATTCGTCCAACCGTTTTTGAGATATAGAACTTTGAAAGGAAAATGTTGGGGGTTTCCAACTTTTCTACGTTGAGTTGGTGTTAATGTGCATGGCGCCTCCTCTTCGCTTAATACTCTAAGGAGTCAGGGCGTGAGGCATCAAGGCATGACACAATCACGCGGGACAAAGCGTGTTGATGTCGACGTTATGGTGGAGAGCATGCCGTCAGTTAGTTACCATAAACTATAATAGAACGGAAGATTCCACTAATATTATAAATACGAAAGTTTGTAAGTCTGTCTGTATACTTGTTTCTTCTTCACGTCTAAACTGCTGAACTAATATAGATGAAATTTGGTAAGAATACACATAGTTTGAGTGCCAGGGAAGGCCTACAGGTAGTTTTTATCCCGGAAAATTGCATAGTTCCAGCGGGATTGCGATAAAAGAATTCTACGCAGACGGAGTCGCAAATGTTGTCGTGTATATTAAAATTTCTTTACAGAATCAATTTCGCTATTTTCTGACTTCTCTGACGTACACAGATTTCTGTGTAGGTATTCTCGTAGATTCAAAAAATATATAAATATTATAATACACTTACTCTCTGATGTTTTTCACAACTGTGTGGCGTTAAACAATTTCCACGCAGACAAACTCGCGAACAGCTAGCACACTATATATCAGCGCATGACATCCCACCGTTCCAAACCGTCTTATAAGTACGATTTACACCACAGATAAGATACAGAATAGTTTCCACAGAGGGCGTGTCGGAAGCGGAAACGCCGCGGTCGTACGTCATCGCACTAACGCCTGTTGGAATGCCTTGTATTGTTTATGGTAGCTTGGATTTTGTCTTGTATATTTCGAGTCTGTGGTTTGAGAAAAGCTTAAGTAAGTACAGTCAAAGAAACTGAATCGCGTATCAGGGTGGAACCTTTGTGCTGTGAATATCATGTTGACATTTCATACATCTGCCAAAGAAATCATAGCGATATTGATTGTGAAAAGGTAAGTAGTTTCCTAAACTGTACGTAACAAAAGTAACGATTTATACTTGTAACACCTCCCTTCCCTTTGATTATAGTATTGAAATCGCTCGAAAAGTATTGTCATGAAAAAATTAAAGATAAGAAATTTCGATAGTATTAATTATTTGCTATAAAAGCGATATTTCCCATACGAAATCTGTTTTGTTTTGACATGTAAATGAAACGAAGCTAATTTGGAAGTAGCTAACGTGAATAAAAATGAGTGATTTCATCATAAAACTACTTTATTATCTTTCCATGCATGTCAAATTCACCATATACTTTTTAACTATTATTATGATCTCACTCAATATCAATTTGATCTGTATTTGGATACCTAGGGCCACCAAAACCTGCAATAAAATAAACCCTTCCCTTTTTAAATTAGCTTTGTCATCCATCGCCTTTCAAAATATCCCTAGACACCTTGAAGTAACCAAATCACCATTCAACACTCAAATCCATAAAACAAACGCATATCCGTCAATTTTACAAAACCAACAGAGGGTTGTAGCAAAAACGGTTGGGGGCGGCGCTGGCGCCGACTCAAATATTTGGGATGCGATTAAGCTGTGCTTATTGATTGATGGGAACATGATCCGTGTATAGAGTAGGATGAAATCTTTGAACATTCTATCTAACACTAAATTATTCGATGTTCTTTCAAAATGTAGTGCTATTTATTAGCAAAAACTTAAAAGAAAGACCACATCCACAGCGCAGGTTTCGTCGGAACGCGCATGCGTGATTGAGATATCCACAACAAGTTTCGTCTTATCTGAAGAAATGAAACATGTGTAAATAAATGCATCTCTTTTTTTGTCTCTCTCTCTCTCTGAAAAATCGGTTTCTTACACTTGTCAGGTATTTAATTTTTACAGAATCAAGCCTAACTTAGCGGATTTTTTTTACCCACGATGTGATCTTATTTGCACTTCATGGAAATAAAACTAAAAAAAAATAGAACATTCTAGTTTCACATACTCTGTGCTTCGGCAAACACAGCTGCCCCCACCCCGCCTACTTTGTCGTAGTTTAAAACAATTAAACTTTTGATATGACAAACCTAACGGAAAATCGTCGTGGGATAATTCCTGTTTACTTTTAGTGTTTATTTTAAGTCGTAATGGGATTTTTATAGTTAGTTTTTGTTTAGTAGTTGAAATTCGGAGTTTTGTGATACGAATGGTAAAAAATGACAGTTCTTTTAACCCCTGAAGCTAAAAGAGGGGTGTTATAAATTTGAAGACAATGTCTCTGTCTGTAGCTGTGGCATCATAGTTTTAAAACGGAAGGACCGATTTCGACACGGTTTTTGTACGTGTTATGGAGTTCTTAGCATATTTGACCAAAATCAGTTCAGCCGTTTTTGAGATACCTATTGTACTTGAAATTACAATGTTGGGTCTAAAAGTCAGCGATATTTTTAAAACTATTATAGACATTTTTCCCAAATAAACTCCAATACATCCCTATTCATGTCTTCTGTCTGTTTCTGCGAGGTTTCTGACCTTTAGGTAAATTATAAATCGAACAGTCTCCTCATCAAATTTCGTAATCCCTTTTTGACATCTATGGACGTTACACGCCTGATAATAAATGAATTTTATTTATTTTATTTATTTATATTGTGTAATATCTCTTCGCAAAACAGTGAAGATAAAATACATTAATAAAAAAATGACCACTACGTTTCAGCAGGGTTACTAAGAAACTCGAAGTTCGTATCGTACCAACCCTCTCGCGCTTGTATTAAATAGTATAATTGTCAGAGGGACCGCGCGACACGAACTTCGAGTTTCGAGTTTCGTAGTAGCCCTGCAGACTTGGCTTAAAACGTATTATAAACTAAGCATAAACTGGAACATATAAAGCATCCATTTGCTGTTACCACTAACTTACTGCAGCTAAATACTTAATAGTATAGCAAACAAAGCATTGCCAATTCGCTTCATCCTCGAAATCGGACACGAAAGGTGTTCAAACAAATCAAGTATGGCGGCGAAATCAAAGGCGTCTCGACGTGCGGTTTTAATTTTCACGTACGGGGTATGAGTTTATGGAATGAGCTTTGTGCGAAAATAATATTATCCACTTACGAGCATTATTACTTGCTAGCCTTCACCCGTGACTTCGTTTGCGTAAACCATTAGAACTGACAGTTGAAATTCCTGTGGGAATTTCTAAACTCATAAGCGGTCTACATTTTCGTTGTTTGAAGAACGCCTGTAGAAAAATTTATATTTTTAACCTTAGGGGTAGGTACTTTATAAGTGGTTTTATTATAGATGGATTTACTTATATTTATTTAGCCGACTTCGAAAGCAGCAATAATATATATTATTTTAATAGATCGATTGTTCCCAAGAATACCGGTGTGGTCTTTAATACGAGCAAATAACAAAAACATAGGTCATGCTTGTCAAACTGAACAACATTAGTTCAGCGACTTTTAAAAATAATGGAGTCTTTAAAACGTTCTTTGTCATCATCATCGTTATATAAGCTGTAGGACATCCACTGTTGGACATTATGTAGGCCTCCCTCATCCTTTTCTTGGTAGTGTGAAAGAATAACACATAATCTTTACCTTTTCCATGTTGGTGTAGCGCCGGCGAGATCACAGGCTAAGTGGCGCCCGCGCAGCCCACGCTTCCCACGCGTAGCTCCGCCACTTCATCTGCGTCACTCCGTGCGTAGACAATACGTCTAATCGCGTGAAGACCAGGATCCTCCGACACTATTATTTTCGAGGGAATCACTTCCTTCCGCAGAAGGATAATGTATATATACTCAGCTGCACAAAATTTGGCCCATCGATTTATTAACGATTTCCGATTGTGCATACAATTGAGTCGAAAATACAAACTGAAACGTGGATGCACAGAAAAACCAGAAAAAGAGACCAGCACTGGGAATCGAACCCAGGTCCTCAGCAATCCGTGCTGCGTGCTATGACCCCTACACCACTGCTGGACAGGAATCTAGACACGAATTTTTCCCATGCATACATATCTCAGGTTGCTTACCTCTACTACGCTACTTAAGCAGCAGCACTAGCGACATCTATGTTTCGTCGACAGACGTCACACTCTTTCGGAACCAACCGCTCACCCAGACAAGAGATGTCGCTACTAATTCGATATGGTTTCACGGGATACCCGTAAAAGTAACAAATTTCTCCAAAAAAAACAATCATACAATTGAGGGCCAAATTTTTTGCTGCTCAGTATATTATACTGTCGTTAATTTCCTAACAATGTGTGTGAAAAGCAGAGTTCGTAACTCGTTCATAAAGCCTACTTTATCAAATGATTAGGAGTGTAGGTGGTCGCCACCCCATGTCTGAAATAGGTATCATCATCATCATGAACTGAGCCGTAGGCGAGAGTCAAAAGTTAAATCGAGGGTTTTATGTTTTATACTTACTGTATAATCTACTATGTGTATACGGATCGTTAAATATTAAAAGAATGAGCGCCAAGTATATTATCATAATTCACACATTACAGAACGAAGCAAATGGGTGTAAGATAAAATCAATGTGCTTATAGGCTTCGAATAAGGTGCGAACAACATCACATGGCTAAATACAGAACTATGTGTCTTTATTAAAGTGTTTATTAGTTTTATTATGCAGTGTGCCTTTATAAAGTCACTTGCTTGGCGCTTCTGGTTTCACACATCAACTTTATTCCCTAATTAGCTTTTTTTTTAAGTTTTTTTTGCATGTTTTCTTATGTATTTTTTTTATTTTACAGTGCATTAGTTTTCTAACTACAGTTAGAAATGCTGTAAATTTTTATTGATAAATAAATAAATAAATTATATTCGTAAATTTATCCATAGGTACAGTCGAATTCATAAACTTGTGAGCGAAAAATTGATCAAAAATGTCTGAACAAGACTCTATTGTTAACGGCGTAGAGGCGTGTTCATAGTTTTGATCAATTTTTTGCTCACAAGTTTATGAACTCGACTGTACTAATATTTGTAAATACGAAAGTTATACTTTGTCTGCCTGTTATCTCTTAACGCTAAAATTGGTGAACCGATTTAGATGAATTTATAATAGAGATAGCTTAAGACCCTGGGAAAGATAGTTATCTATGAATTCTTCGCAGACAGGGTCGCGGGCAGCAGCTTTAATGTCCAATGGTGTCAAATTCGTATGCTTTGATTTAGAGCGCATTTTAAAAACATTCGATATCAAGATAGCTGTGTCTAAACTGAAATAAATAGACCACAAACGTGATCCAAGCTGTAAAAAGAAATTAAAATAATTTTGATCTTGATATTCGCTATTAGAAGCAAGCAAAAACGCAGAATAAAACACAGGTCTTGTCTCCTGCGACCGCATTTTTTAGGACTACGCTTCACAGGCTAAGCCTGAGCCTTTTGCCGCGTTATTTTTATGTTTTTTTAGGGTTAATAAATGTTTTTTCTTTCTTTAATTAAATCGTTGGTTGTTTTAACAGTTATATATAATTTCACATACTTACGATCCATTTGAAAACGCTTCAGACGACGGACGAACAAATAGCAAAGCATAATAGGGTCACATTTGCACCTTAGTAGGGTAAAAAAAGAGTAAAGGAGAAACAATGATTTTGGACTCGTCAATTAAACATCTTCCGAAGTAACACTGCATTACTTTCAAAAGTAAAAGTACCTGTTCCCAAAAATGAACAAAGTCATGCCGGCACTCATTCAGAAGTAGTCAACAACCAACACTTGTGTCGTTTAAGTGAGAGGTTTGTAAAAACGTGACGCCGGCGCTTGTGAAGTACTGGGTTCACAACCAGAGGAAGTAGCTAAGTAGGAGATAGTGCGGGCCCACCGGACGAGAATCGTAAGAGGGTGATATGTTAATCATCATCATCATCATCTTCATCGTCTGCCGAAATACTTGTACTGCTCCATATAGGCCTGCAATAAAAAAGGCGTCACAACAACCGGGGCTACGTAGCCCACATCTATCTGACTTTTCTGACCTTTCATCATTATCATCCCAGCCTATACGTCCCACTGCTGGGCACCGGCCTCGTCTCAGAATGTGAGGGCTTGGACCGTAGTTCTCACGTGACCCAGTGCGAATAGTTATGCTGCCACGACTTCTACTCGGAGACTCAGACATATAATAATAATTACTATTGTACCTATACGTAATGTACCCTTTATTGCACTGCCGGTATACAAAGGAAAACATTTTTCCTTTAACGTTGAATTATAGTCAAAGTGGGCGAGAGTGGAAAATCCATTACCCACTGAAATATCTATATCGTACGGCACATAGTGCAAGGATAAAAACATAAAAAATAATTCATATCGATATATTAAAAATAAAAAAACTGCAGACACTTTTTTGTCAATTGTGTTTATGCTTGTATTGACTCTCATATTTAATGCTAAAATAAATTTATTTCGATGTAATTGCGTAATTAGACTATCCGAATTTTGATTTTGAATTTTAATTATCTTCATTTGTTTATTTTATTTTAGGTAATGTCACGAATAAATAAACTAATACAAAAAACGTCATATTATTATTTCTTAAAGTATGTTTAGCAGGTTGCTACATAATTTTTTAAGTAAATAAATCCATTTGTAAAATCTATGACAATCTCTATACGAGTAAGACGATTTATTATGTTTCTTTCCCTAAAACCTCTACCTATTTGATCCGCTAATTGCATGTATTAATAAAAAACTCATAAAACAAATACTTACGTGTAGAGCGAATTCCACTACATATGGAACACGCCGTAGTAATAAAATGTTAGACCTATTAAGCAATGCTCTGGTCTAGATATCTGTGTTCAGGTATCTCTACTAAGTGGTGCGAGTTTATCGGGCAATTAAGAAAATGTATATACATTCATTAATTAAGATTGCGAAACAATTTCTACGATATATATGTAGAATATGAATTACCTTGTTTTTCCGCTACAAACCCTGCGCAAAGCCACAGCATGCATCAAGATCGATATCGATATCCGAAAAACTCGCACATCTCTACAAAAACATATTAGAGTGCACGTCGTCACATTTTCTAATCTATATTCAAATTGGCGCGCCCGCACACCCGCCTTGTGAAAACGGAATATTTTTCCAATTTCGCCTGGAAAACCACTCCCCACACAACGATATCGACCAAACAGAATAAGAACGAAACACAACCCTATTCCTTTAACACTAAAAGTCAGCAAAAATATAACGACTGTCTATGTAAATTGGTGGACGGAACAGAACGACCTGAAAAACGTATAACGCGCAACTGCTATTGTCATCTCCTTTCAGCGTTTAGACTTTTTATTTCGAAGCAGGGTTGTTACTTTTTATTTGGTATTGATTTTTTGCGTTTTTGTGCTACTTTATTATGTGAAAATATTCACTTTAGGTATGTCTAAACTAGGTTTTTACCTGCAGTTTCATACAGGAAGAATTTCTTCACCGCTAACCCAGGTGAACTATATTATTCGGGGTAAAAGTATCCGGTAATTTCTATTATATCAAAAAAAAATCAAAATGGTTTATTAAAAGCAAAAACAAATTACAAGAAACGTGGAAACCTGATTCGGGGTACAAACAATTGATTTGATTAAATCACTAAGTTTTAACAAAAATGGGTGAAATAAAAAGTAGGCAGCCTAACGAACAAGTTGTGCGGCGAGTAGGTAGTGTGTGTATGTGTGTGTGTCAGGTTACATAGTTATCAAATCACCTTAATGTTTTGGCCCTATGGCAGCGGGGCAAACTGAAGTGTAGGTCAGAGTTGGTTTGGTTGCGCGATTTCAAACTAGCTACACTTAACCTTTTTTTGGTATACTTTATGTGAAAATGAGGGTAAATGTTGTTGCCTCATTAACCCCTAATTAGTATTTATTAGCCCAGGACTCGATAAACTTGTGATATACCCTTGGTTTCAGATGTTGGCGTCAAAAAAAGTTTAAGTTACACTTGAGGCTCAAAATTGGATTAACATTATGCTCATTATAACAAGTACCAGTTTATTTGGCTGAATCCAAGATGGCGGCGATGGCGGGGCGCCGGACCGACAGCGGAGGACGTCGTTAGCTGCGATCTGGACTGGACGGTGACTGGAAGAGATCCCTTGTTGCTTAAAATTTTCTTTTGCTAAAGAATTGTTTTTTGTATAGTTGTTGTAAGATTATTCGCGTGAGAGACGGTAGGTGTTTTGTGGTAGGGCCATAATATAATATCCTATTATAAATACGAACGTTTATGAGTGTGTGTATGTGTGTGTGAATTTTGATTACTCTTTCACGCTAAAACATCTGGACGGATTTGGATTACATTTGGTACGAAGTTAGCTGAACGTTTAGAATAACACATAGAGCTACTTTTTATCCCGATATTTACGCAGGATCTATGTAAAATCCCAAAATATAAATTAATATAAAGTTACTTAACTGTTAAGTATCTATTGTTATTTTATACTGAAAATATTGAATAATTATTATTATCTTATTATTATTAAGTCTAAAGATCCAAAATTAGTCGCAGATGCGTTTTATGCGACGTAAATGAAGCCCATTGTAATTTCTAGAATTTCGCATGTTGTTTTTTTGAAAAAATCCCGTAATTTCAATTCAAAAAATCATTTTTTTTAAAGCAAATTCTAATGGTTAATAGGTACGAGTGAAGCCGAACAAAGGCTAGTAAACATGTATTTTTATCTTGCCACATCCTGCACCCTAACTCTTGGTCAAAAACACGAACCTTGGAATAAGACGTCTCGTACCTGCTCATATTTATTTTTATTTATTTATGATTATTTGCATGGGCCGCGCGGCAGTTGACAACACAGGCGCTATTGTCTCCCGAAATAATAACGAGATATGGCGCTTCGATACATTTTATTTTATTATTTTTATTTATTTATCGTCACGATTGTGGACTTAAAAGGGCTGTATGAGCATGGCGTTTGAATAGGCTTGAAATAATATAATGTTCGATGTCAAGATTTACGATGGTGGGGAATATTGGCTCGGTTTAGATGGAAGAGTCGACAGTGTGTAACCGCCTTTAGTTTTTTTATTTTCGGGAGTTACAAAAGTCTTAAAATGTCAAATATACGGCTACTTTTGACTAGAATTCAACTACTTTTGAGTTTGACTGTGTTTATTTTACAACGTATCAAAGCACATACCTATGAAACTATCCTTATGTTGTACTTACAACAAGAGTAACTCAACTCTATTTATTTAGGGCATTAAAATGGTCGCAACATAATAAGGAATTCCAAAAATCCGGCATTATCCATACGATCAGAAGACAATAAACACGGGCAAAATACCTTCCAGGTAATTATTGGCCTACACTCAGCGATGCGAACGGCTAAGTGTTAGGGCAACTTTATTTTGCCACTATACCTAATTTTTCTTCAATTTTTTTTTATTCTTATCTACCAGTTTTTTTTCGTCCACAAAAACATAGCGGGAAGCCTGCTATAAAGCAGTTGTGTACTTTCCTGGGTAAAAAAATATATTCCCTTTTCTAATTAGTTTAGCAGGAAATATTGGACACGTATTTTTAACCCCTGACGGAAAAAGAGGGGTGTTATAAGTTTGACTATGTGTGTCTGTGTGTCTGTCTGTGGCACTGTAGCTCTTAAACGGTGGGACCGATTTGAATGCGGTTTTTTTATTTGAAATCAGGTTTTCTAGCGATGGTTTCCAACTTTTTGTTGGTTAGGTTAGTTGCGTCGGGGATAAAAAAAAAATTCAAACAGGAAGCGCCTCAAAGCTCGGGAGTGTCACGCAGTGCCAAAAACATGCGGAACTTCAACTGGCTATAGTAGGTACTAATAATAATAATATTTATTGGAGATTTATATCCATAAGTAGTTTTTGTTAGTAGATACAGTCATTCTTCTTCTGCATCATTTTTAGTTTAATTCACAAAAAAAAAAACTTGCACAATATTTTGTGATTCTGACTGACCGACTAATAAGATTTTTTTAAGACACTGCCTATTGTAGGATCTGTTACCAATCGTGGATTTTCGTGTTAATTAATGCCAGAGCCCTCTTTTTCCGAGAGGTGAGTGACCAGCAGTGACCGTATAGAGACAATGTTGAACTACCTATTCCTTTAAACAATAAAGAAGGTAAACGGGTAGGTACTTGTAAACAACTGATGATACGTGATGGTACGGCTATCGGTAGACACTCACTACACAAGAAGGTTAAGATGTGGCTAAGATGAAATGTTTTGTATGTCACTTTACCTCACCAGAACTCAACAGTTGAAGTACTGTCGAGAAGACAAAATTACGTATCAGAGTGGAATCTTTGTGCTACTAGTGTCATGTTGACATCCCATAAATCTGCCAAAGAAATCATAGTGAAATTTATTATTATATATTGCGCCCTGTTAAGTGCGTTTCTACCTGCTGAGCTGGCAACGTTGCATTTTTGTTATTTTTTCTCGATTATTCCATAAAAATTTAATAAAAATTAAAAATGTGGTCTGATAGAACTCTTCTTAATATATAAGATAATGTGTATTTCTTTTATATTCTTTATAAACGAGCAAATGTTTATTCAATTTTTATGAAATAATCGAGAAAACTAACAAAATTTAACTCTAACTATTTAGCCGTGGTGGCCTAGTGGTTTGACCTATCGCCTCTCAAGCAGAGGGTCGTGGGTTCAAACCCCGGCTCGCACCTCTGAGTTTTTCGAATTCATGTGCGGAATTACATTTGAAATTTACCACGAGCTTTGCGGTGAAGGAAAACATCGTGAGGACCTGCACAAATCTGCGAAGCAATTCAATGGTGTGTGTGAAGTTCCCATCGCACTGGGCCCGCGTGGGAACTATGGCCCAAGCCATCTTGTTCTGAGAGGAGGCCTGTGCCCAGCAGTGGGACGTATATAGGCTGGGATGATGATGATGAACAAAAATGCAACGTTGCCAGCTCAGCAGGAATAATCGCTCATAAATCTTCATCTTTATATTTTTAATATTAAACGCACTGCCCATTTTCGATACTGTGAATGTTTTACATTTTCCAACATTTTCTATTATTTTTGTCTGTCGTCTAGGTACACTTAATTTTTGTATATGTACCCGTTAACATTAAACTTCGTATTATAACTACACAAAAACTCTCTAGTTTCCTTCAAGTCAGTCTAGCAGCAGGACTAACAAGTAAAATGATCAATTTATTTTTTTATGCCAAATATTGACCACAAGACAATATAAATAAGTGGACATTTTGAACCAGTTTGCAACTCTATTTGGCTATCAGCACATCGAAATTGTCACGATACAATGTTGCGGGAATTCAAAAGGTTTGGGCGGAGGTCACCAAATTCGGAATAAGTTAAATCCTGACTTTTCCAGTTTCTTATTTGACTAGCTTCTGGGTAGATCATGTTCTTATTAGGTTGGATTCGGGGCGAGTCAGTTTCGAAACATGTCAAACACTATATTTACCAATTTCTTATTTAGCATTTTTCTGAGGAGGTCTGATTTTTAGTAGGTTAGGAAGTTTTTTCGGAGTAGGTTAAATTAGAACAAGAACCGATTCAGACAAGAAAGGTTCTTTACAAAACAAATTCTAACTAAATTGTTTCCTTATTATGACTGAATCTAATTAGAGGGGATTCTTAATAAGTATACGTCATAGTTAGTTATTTTCTACGTTCGATGGTTTCTGTGGAGGTCAAGTACAATTGGCTAGAATATCAGATGACACTTAACATCAATACTATTTACTAATGACTTAATCGTAAGTGTTCTGGCCACTTGTAAACATATCTATCATAAATCATAAAACAATATTTCTCTACCGTTGTCAATGTCAAGCTAGTTCTTTACTAATTTGCAATGGAAAAAGACCTAAAAGTGATAAATACGGCAAAATTGAAGCCATGTGTTATACTCGGAGACTTCAAATATTGCTTTCAAAAACAAAATAAAAATGAAACGCTGCACTTCAGATGCAGCGACAGGGACAGTAAGTGCACAGCCTCTATTACGACCAATTCTGCAAGAACAACTAAACGTGTCGAGTGTTGTCCTGCCTACCACAGCCGTGGTGGCGTTAGCTGTCAAAGTCACCTTCATGTCTTAAATAGGTAGTATTTATATAATAGTGTAGATGGGGTGGTCTACGATACGTAGTTCTATCATAATCATAGACTAACTGTTCATGCAATTTTGCAGCATTCCGTACCTACTGTACCTAATATACTGTTATTACATTTCTCGCTGAAAAAGACTACAAATAATTGTGGTTGACTGTAAATTCGCATGACGTACCACGATTTTGACTTACACTAGAAATGTCACTTATACGAGTTTTACGTAATCAAAAACTAACCAAATTAGATATAGACTATTAATGAATGAAACGTATAAAGAATTTGACCTAATCAGAAAAGGGCTTATTATTGAATTTGATGCGGTTATAATTTGGTTTTGTTAAAATTTAGCTTACTTAGAACCTAACTGTTTCAGCATTGATCCTTTAACGGATTAGGCATAATCAGAATAAACTTATTACCGAAACGACCTCTTGGGAACTAAACGATTTCAGAAACTGACTCAAAAAGAACTGGAAAAGTCAGGATTTAACTTATTCGAATTTGTGACCTCCGCCAAAGCATTCAAAAAGTTCGGCGTTATCTTACAAGGTAATTAAAATTCTTATAGCTGGTTTATTTTTGCACAACGTTAAAAAATATCAAAGTGGCACAAGAAAATAGGCACACTTTTAGGGATCCAAACAAAAGACTTCAATTTGAAGCAAACATCCTGTAGGTATTTTATTTTGCTGTGTGACCAAACACCATTGGCTTTGGTCTGACAGTGGCATCACTCTTTTTAACCGATACAGGCAAAGCCAAAGAGAAAGGGTTATGATTTTAGCTGTCTTTAAAACTTCTCTATTCTCTTATCTACTTATGTGTTATCATATTATCTGTGTATATAATCTTCCCTGCATAGTATAAAACGAAATCACCTCCCGCTGTCTGCCTATCTGTATGAGTAAATATACCAGGTGTGGCCTATAACACGGGCAAATAATTAAAAAATAGATCGTACTCGTCAAACTAAACAAGATTACTTCAGCGACTTTTAAAAATGATTAGTATTTTTATTTTTATTACACTTTTAAGTTTATTCAAAGAAGCAATGTAAAAAAAACATTGATATTTGTAGCGTGACAGGCGACGTCAGCTGGGGTCTAGGACGGCGTACATTGAATTTACGATTAAGTTTGTTAGAAAAAAAAAACAAAAGTTAAGTTTTGATTTTAATTAAGTGGGACCATGATGATCCAATTACCGGTGACCTCTAGAGCCTCTGTTTTTAATATTATTCCCAGTTCTGGACCACACATTGTATATCTTTTAAACTAAATACGCGACGGATTATAATTTGGTTTTCACGATGTTAAATAATTATTCGCTAAAGGTTTATTTACTAACGGGTCCCTGTGTAAGTGTAGTTTTAGGAAAAAGAAGGTGAAAATTGTGAAGTTACCGCTTTTGACTGTATATAGCCTTTATTTATTTTTCCAGCAATTTTTCGGGTCACTAGAGCAGTAACTAGAATTTTAATTGTCCCTCGGGACTTCTTCGTCTTCTTCTGAAGATTTAAGAAAGATTTAAGAGATTTAAGAGAGAATAAAAAACCCTTTCTTTTGTTTTGAGTTCCGAACTACATTAGCGAACTAGTTTAAGTATATACTCGTAGGTATGTGTGTACGTTAAGCCCCATTAAGACTATGCGAGGACTTGCACGCAAGTTTCACTACATTGCGGTATTTGTTTGATCAACTGAACTCATTGTCCCTCAATAGTCCGCGATGTAATGCAACTTGTATTCAAGTTCTCGAATGGTCTAAATGCGGTTTTATATGTATGCATTTAAAGCGACCGCCAATCTACGCAGACGATGCACGCTGTGTTAAAACAAATGATAAACTAAAAGATGGTATCATGTTTGCGTCGTAAGTAGCCTCTCATGTTCTTCTTAAATTACAAGCTAATTTGTAAAGAGGGATAATGTATCAGTGTGTATGTTAAATTTAATTAAAATATAGCAAACCGTCGTTACATTGGAAATGAGAATAAACAGAAAATGTAAGTGTGTAAATGAGAGTGCCTTTATGCAGCTGAGGGTAAATAGGGGCTCTTTTGATGTAATAATCCACTTATTAAAGACCATTAATAATAATGATGGGCTGAGTGGAGGCAAAGAGGCGTGCTGGGAGAAGAAAGAAGGCCTGGCTTCACAACATACGCGGCTGGACAGGAAAATCCAGCGTTGAAGAACTATTTTTCTTGGCTAGAGACCGGAAACAGTTCGCAGAGCTGACGGCAGACTCCCAATAATGGAGAGCCATAAGAAGAAGAAGAAAAAATGCTATCAATAACCTGCAAAAAAAATATAAGTATTTTTATAAGAAGGGTTTTGTTTGTTTGCTATCCAGTCACGCAATAACGGCTCGACGGATTTGGATGAAATTCGTAATACATATAAGTAATACCCAAAAATTGTTTTTAAGTCAAGGGTGACAGCTAATCCTATTAATATTATAAATATGAAAGTTTGTGAAGATGTTGGATGTTTGGAAGTTCGTTACTTAATCACTTCTAAACCGCTTAACCGATTTAGATGAAATTCGCTATAAAGATAGTTTAAGTCCCGGGGAAGGACATAGGTTAGTATTTATCCCGGAAAATCGCTTAGTTTCAGCGGGATAGCAATAAACGAATACGCGGACGGAGTCGCGGGCAACAGCTTGTAATGAAATAATCTTGAAGTGTTCGTAACGCTCAGGTATTATGTAAACCATTACTTGGCAAATTACAAAATATATCGGTTCACTCACGAAATGTCCGAGTGCTCGACACCCTAATGTCCAATAGACGACACCCTGCTGTCATCTCTATTGCTAATGACATAAGATTAAAGCTGCCAACTATTGGGACAGTGACGAGCACTCGTACGTTTACCTTACGTCAAGAACAAACCGACTAGTTTCGATTTCGTTCGACCTATTCAAAAGATCCTCCAAAACGGTTCACCGTTTACTTTTGTAATTTGTCAAATATCTTAGGAGAGCTTAAGTTATATTAAATCATTAGGTAGGTACTTAATTATACTTCATCAAAATGACCAATCCGTGTTTTTATAATTGACCAATTTCTTTAATGACCAGCGCAGGAGTCCGCGACGCCAATTTCAATTACCGGTGAATTAATTCCGATAATACGGGGCATTTTTACCCAAAAACAAAGGAATGGCTCGTGTATGGAGTTTTTTTTTAATCTCGAGGGCCTGAAATAAAAGGCAAATAATTTAAGAAATGTTATAGCAGTGTGAAGTAAAAGATAAAAAAAAAGTTCTGGCTATCAATCAACGTCTAACCCAAATTCTTGAATCTGAAAAGCTAACAATTTAAGACAAAATGCCTTTTATAAAGTAGATTGTCAAGGAATAAGGACGACTTACGCGAAATTCCCAGGGGATATAGAGTTTTGCGACGGGGACGAAGCCACCGGCATAATTATACTTGTTTTTTTTTTCGTTTTATTTATTTAGACTTTTGAATTTATATAAGTAAATTAAAAAAAAAAAAATTTTTTATTATATAAATTATGATGTTATATTGAATTGAATAACTTATAATAACCTAAACTTGTGATACAAACTCGGGTGTAGTTATGTTTATTTTTTACACCTCAATAGTAAGGTTATCTTTTTTTTAAATAATAAGTTTATCTTGCCTCAAAACCTACAGGGCTACTACGAAACTCGAAACTCGAAGTTCGTGTCGTGCGGTCCCTTTGACACTTTTACTATTTAATACGAGAGCGATAGGGACGGTACGATACAATCTTCGTGTTTCGAGTTTCGTAGTAGCCGCTCTTCTTCTTCTTCTTATATTTATTGGTTCTTTAGAAGTGGTAGAGAGTTAATGTCTAAGTAACTTGTATTTTTATTTGTAAAAATACCTACTTAATTTTCATATTAAAATACGTATAAAGTGTTAGCTGTTAGTAGTGGACTAAACTAGTTTCATTTTCAGTTGAAATATCATCGCTAATCGTCTTGGTCTTATGCCTGGTTCACATTATTTCAGTAAAACCGTTCCTGTTGCTTGCTTGTGTCTTGACACTGCGGTGCTCGATCGATCTTGTGTAACTCGTTTGAATTGTTACCCCGCAATGTATCGCTACTGGCACGATTCTACTGGGAAAATGTGAGCATTAGATAGGGTCTTGGTGAAACATCTATGGATATTTCGATTAATTTTAGTATACCCTATTTAAACGAAGTTTACCAAACCTAACTGGCAATTAGTAAATTAAAATACCTACCGAAAAAAACAAGGATTCTCAAAATAAACACAGGAAACAATAAAGCAAAGAAAAAGACCAAATTCCAGTCGCTAAGCGCGGCGGCATCTTTGCGATAAGATCTGGCCATAATGTTTCAATTAAACAGTAGCCAGTATTTATTGGGGACTCGGGTCTTTCAATGGCCGTCAACAAAAAAAAAAGAATAAACAGCGTAGGTTGTTCGGGAAATTAATAAGCTAGCAATGACAACTTTATTTACTGTAATTGTGTGATGAGGTAAGGTGGAGTCTATTTTTAATTATAAAAAAACACTAAGGGAAATAAACTATAAATACTGAATTGAATACAAAGTTGTTCAGGTGGCTCAGAGTTGCTCAGCAAGCTATGGAGAGAGCTATGCTTGGGGTTTCTCTTCGGGATCGTAGAAGAACGAGGGTCGCCGACATAGCCAAGCGAATTAGCTCGTTGAAGTGGCAATGGACAGGCTATACCTAGCGCGAAGAACAGATGGCTGTTGGGGCTGAAAAGTTCTCGAGTGGAGACCGCGGATCGGCAAGCGCAGCGCAGCGTAGGACATCAAGTAACGAGATGAATGGATGACCTGGTCAAAGCAACGGGTTCACGGTGGATGCAAGCCGCTGCCAACCGAAGCAACTGGAGTCTATGGGGGAGGCCTATGTCCAAACTGTGGACGTCCTACGGCTGAGATGATGATGACGAATACAAAGTAACATCTTAATTAAATAATTAGGTATTAATATGAAAACAGTCTGTAAATATAAGTAAAGGTGTTAGATATACTAAAGGTGTAGACTATATAATCATAATGTTTACTATTCGAGATAAACAACTCGCCACCCACAAAAACACGCGCAATGGCCCAGTAACAACGCGCTAGCACCGCGTAAAATACAATAACAGGACAACAAAAACAAACATTTTTCCTAACAAGCCACCGTGCAAAACTACAACAACAAAAACGGCACATCCTATACACCCTTAAAACAAAACGTACAAAGTTTAGAACAGCCTGTATCAACTGCGCAAAACATTGAAGGTGCAAACCTATAACCAAGATACACTACACCCCAGTAACGACTTCTATATTCTACAACATAAAGTTTAAAACGCCTTGTATTAGATGTATTGATCAAAAAACGATTTACCTTAAATGTCAATTGTAACTAGAGCTGGATTTCAGAGTACTTTGCTGGTACAGCTGGGTCAATTTACGTTGGATTATAATTATAATCCATTCGAGATAGCTCGAGCGTCGGCGGCGGCGCGAAGAACCCCGCCGTATATTCTAATAGGCTATTAACATATAATGCTGCTGATTGGACGGATGCAGAGCGGCAGATGTGACGTCGTGCGCAGGCAGGGGTCGGCAATTTGCGTAGGTAAAATAATAGACAATTTTAAGTTACCTAAACCTTTTTATTCATTGTGATACGTCTCGTTTTCACATGTCATAATACAATAAGGGTTTCTTGACAGTCGAACCATCGCGAGATGGCGCTACCGCCCTAGTATCGAGAGGTTATTTTAATGTTACAGTCATTTAGTTATTTAACCAAACACAGGTGAGGTACAAATGTCAAAGTTGTCAATCGGAGCTCACAATACTAGCGCCAAATTGCCACAACATTCAGAGGATATTAATACTAAGAACGCATTATTATCAACCAGTTGACGCAAAATGCGACTAATTTCATTGTTTAGCACTTTTTTTTTAGTATACGGTTGTAAAAGTAAATGCCTCATATTCCGTGATTTTAACGAAATAGGGGGCAGGAAGCTTTATTAGTTGTTAAATTAGATAAAGTCATATTAAATTAAAGATTTAATTTTCTAAATGGCAACGCTATAAACCCGATAACGTGCATATTCTCAACGTGTTTATTTGTTATTTACTTAGTATCCAAAAGATGAAGGTTGTACAATTTTTTAACGTAAGTTGATAATTAAAGAGAATACTAGCAGGTACCTAACCTACCTGGCAAGGCTAAGTTAATCCAAGTCGCATACGGAAATTATTACTAAACTTTCTATCGCATAATTACCTTCGATTAATACTTAATACAACCTCAGTCACGACAAACGTCAGAGAGGCCCTGAGTTCGCGACCCCTGGCTCGCGATGGCGCGCGATACGGTAGCAAATAGCGCCACTTGCGCGAGTCGCACTCGCTTTACCTACCTCACACTAGAACCCCTGCTCACTTTAACAACACCCTGTATCTCCACAACCAACAACTGAAACTCAATTACCTTCACAAAACCACAGAGTAGAAACTAAAACGCGTAGCCGATAGCCAGTTATGACGTTTTAAAATACGTTTGATTTTAAATCTGAAAATCCACGTTCTTATTTTAAAAAGTTCTAAACGCAAACTTTTTAAAACTAATACCAACTATGTTTTGTGCCAGTTACGATTCAAATTGGAAAAGTTTTCGCAACTGGCCGTTTCCCGGAACAGACTAAAGAAAATATCAAATGTTCTAGGAATAGTGGGACACAATTCATGGAACATAAAGTCCAATTTCCTCAGTAGGAGGGAATACGTATATCATTTGGTTATAAATGGCTGTATGCATGAGAAGCAAACATAAACTGCATTGTAGGTGCACCAGCTTTTGTAGAACCTAAATAGGGGGTGGTAGGGTGGTGTGGAATCAGCTTTATTTCAGCATGATGCTAATTAGGCCAGATTAAGGATTGGGAAAGTAAGATTATTACACTTTAATTTACAATAATTAATTTTGACAATACAATAAGTGCATTAATACCGAAAGATAAAATCTGTGCCTACTTTTATGAAAGCATTAAATTAAATAATTGAAAATTCTTTAAAACTTAACTAAAATCAACCCAGATTCAAAAGTGGAAATATCAAACACACTTTTACAAGGCTTTAAAATGGCATATCACATTTAAGCAGCTTTATTACCATCATCTCGGTCAGAAGATGTCCACAGATAACAATAGGTCTTACCCGAGATCTTTTACAATGATTGCTTGACGGTAGTCGCTTCCATGAGCAATGTGCCCTGCGCACTCCTATGTAGCTAAGTTTTATGCAATTTATTGAGGTTGTATTACTAAACATACAACCATTGTTAACACCCAACCACAGACCTCACTCACCCAACCTCAGAACAAATAAAAAAACCTAATAAGAATGCTATAATGTGTATTTTCTTTGCTATTTTTTGTTATTTCAACTATTGCATTATTACGCTTTTATAGGTTTCAGGTTTTAGTAACGTACCATACATACAGCATTATCAGCCAAATCGAACTTTCAAGTTGACAGACACGTCTATCGGCATTATTGTTTTAAGACATGCAAACAATTATCAACTTTAAGGTGGTAGACCACATATTTGGCAGATGGTACCTAAACACTAACAAAATATTTTCTATCCACAACCACTGTAATAATTATCCTACTTTATCGAGAAAAATTGTATTAAATTTAATTTAGTCATAAAGGCGTCTCATACTTTTGAGTCGCGTATTAAAAAATGTGATTATTGGTTCTATGCAATGCAACCAACCAATTGAAATCATAAAGTCCTCTCCACACAGTCCAACCTGACAATCCGCGTCGTGTGGGACTGAAATAATAGGCTCGCCACACTGGGGGGTATTGAGACATCAGCCAGTATTAAATGCCTCGAGCCTTGCCTCGTTAGGGACCTGTTTGCGAGCGCTGAATTAGAACTGGCATGTTGGTAATTAGCAATAGTGGCGCGGGCTAAACGTTTGGATTTGGAATGTGTGTAAGTGCGAAGGTATTTTGGTTTTAGAAAATAATTTTTCGTTAGAAACATGCAATTGGATGGTTGATATAAAATACATATAATTTTGGGCGGAGGTATAGAGGGAAGCAAGTAAAACGTAGAAATAAAGTACATAATTATTTTTAAAATTTTCGTACGTAGCCGAAAAGAACAATTATTGTAAACAGTGTTTTATTTTCTAGTACATTATTACCTACCAAAGTAATGTAGGTCTTAGAATCTTTAAGAATTTATCACAGGACTGCAAAACTTGACTGAAAGCACACGTTCTACCAAAGCGAAGTTTTACATTCAATTTTTAATATATGTAACTAAATATATTTTCGCTTATTTATATCTAAAGAAAATCACTGCTAATTTAATTCAACCGCCTCATTACAAGACTACCACAAAATAGATGCATCGTTACAACCTGTCCTTTTTTAACCATTTCTTTAAACTTAGAATACCCCCCATTCCTCCCACATTAAACTCACAACTCAATCGCACTGGCAGCTAAATTATTCAAAAGCCATTAAATGGAGCGACTAAAAGCCACTAATCGAGAAGCTTCCGCCAACCGCCAACTTCACGAATGAAAAACGCCGTAAGATTCTTTACCATTTCAACGACCTACCTTCAAAACAATAGACATACGACACTACAGCTCTTAGAAATACGACTCTGATTCTATTATTACTAGGTAGATTTTTGTAAAGATTGAAAAAGAGAGATAGGTCTTTATGAAGTTAAGTTTCTTTGAGACACTTACGCCTTTTTAAATAAAAAGTGGCGCGCGGCAATTATCACTGTCTTAAACACGCGGCTTTTTTTATGTTGCTTTTTTATTTTGTTTTAGTTTTGGAATAGTCGTGGGCGTGAGTGGTTTAGGGTTGAATTGTATGGCGGATGTTTTTTAAAAGCAACTTTTTAAAAATTAAACCCCTATTGAGCTAGTCTACCATAGGTGAAGTAGAGTCTATATTGTTTTGTAGTTTCTATAAAATGGATACACACATTAGAATATGATTAGCACTTGAAAAGAACAATATATTTTAGTGTAATTTTCTCTGTGTGTATGTTACATAGGTACCTGTTTTCTGTATCACTTACTATTGTGGTGTAAATTAAGAGTCATGTAGGTATTGTATTTGTATTGTAATGAGATGCCACCTAACTTATTTTTACTAAATGAGGTCCTCGACTAATTGCACTTAACATAATTATTATGACAATTGCCATCAAATAAATACTTGGCATCATCGTTAATCCTGTTATATCTGAATGACTGATCAACTCCCAGCTCAAACATTAAAAAAAGTCTGATCTACCTATTTTGTTACAATTACCTACTTTGCTCACCTCACTGGTTTTGTTGCTCTGAGGATGAACTCAGGTTGATTACGAAACGCGTAAGCAAAGTAATTGTTTTTAGTTCATTGATATGGACCTCCGAAAAGTAACGCCTGATTTAATAAATTATTTAAAAATAAATTATTTTGGGGGAGGCCTATGTCCAGCAGTGGACGTCTTTCGGCTGGCATGATAATGATGATGATTTAAAAATACAGTGGTCTCCTCTGCTTAAGACACTATAGGTCAAATCACTGGACTGCTACGATTAGTGCAGTACCAAAGAGAACAACTCTACCTCTCCATGTAAGCCGGCGTGATCTAGCTAACAGCGCAACATCTTCCGCTGACAGAGCGGCGCCCGCGCAGCTAATATTAGGCTGATTAACCGATCAGTACGGCACTGAAGTACCTAAGTAGTTTTTTGGTGGCATATGCTGTGCAGCGTGAAGGAAATGACTAAAAAGCTTATCTTTAACTATTTCAATTTTTAATAATTTTGAAGTATGGATGAAAAAAATCTTCCTAAGAAAATATTAAGAAGTGAATTTACTTATAGTCATAGTAAAACTAAAATATTCTGGATTTTGCACAAAAATAAATAAGTACCAAATAAGTAACCTAGGTCCCAAAATACCTAAGCTAAACTTATAGTACTATGGATACTTAACAAACAACAAATAAACATAGACAGACAGACTCGAGAACATACAAATATCTGCTCCGACCTGAAGCTTCATAGTTAGGTTCTCTAAATAGTTCTCTAATCACTAAGCTATCTGGAAATCAGACCTCGTATAATATACTTAAATGTAATAATATAACGCAGGGCAAAGAAACACACATTTTTATGTACACTTTACTAGAAAAAACAATTCTAGATGAATTCATTAAACCATGCTTTATTATTATTAAATTGAGTTTCTTTTATTGATTTTTTTTCCAGTAAAGTGTTTATTAGCTGTAAGTAGCTAGTAGCTATTTATTAATAACAGTCAATGAAAATGAACAAGTTAAGTTCACCCTACAACAAAACATCCCGAAACATTGTAACATCATCACTAAAAACTCGTTAACTTTTAACGAGTTGTCACTAAAACAAAACGACCGTTTATGACGGCCGGTGACAAGCTGTCAGCCTGACAGCTGTCACGGTGACAGCCGAGAGTTACGAGGGCGCGTTTAACGATACCACTGTTTAAGTTGATCGTAAAGTGTGTGATGAGGCGTTGTATACTCGTAATTATAAAATCGCGAGGAAATGGCTAGGAGATGAAGAAGTATTCAAGCGAGTTCTTGGCAGACGAATTTAACTAGGTTAGCCTGCTCGTTATTTACATGCAAGTGTAATAAATAGTACTTTAGTTTTAGGGGCGGTATAAGAATTGCGAAGCTCGTCTCAGAAATCGTCTCTTTAGTGTAGTCTCTTTCATAATTCCTTACTTACCGCCCTTAAGATACAATCATCATCATCATCATCCACCGCCACCATTACCACACACTTGCATCCACCGGTTGCCCACAACTCTCACGTTACCTTTTGTCTCGTAATGGAATGCTTCGTCTTCCGGTTCACCACTCGAGAACTTTTCTCCCTCGACGGTTATATTTTGTATTTCGCGCGATGTGGCCCACCCGTTGTCACTTCTACTTGCATATTTTTCCAGCTTTGTCGATGACTTTCGTTCTTCGACGAATTTCTGTATTCCGGATTCTATCACGCAAAGAAACTCCAAGCATACCTCTCTCCATAGCTCGTTGCATGACTCTGACCCTCTTCAAGGGGCCAATAGTCAAGCACCACGTCTCAGAGCCATATATCAACACTGGCAGCACACACTGGTCGAAGACTCTCGTCTTCGGGCACTGCAGAATATTAGACGAGAAGACATCACGAAGTTTCCCAAATGCTACCCATCCGAGTTGGATACCATATAGGTACTATTAATATGTATGTATGTAAACTCTTTATTGAACTATATTAAGGGATCTCTACCAGTCAACCTTTGAGTGGATGAGAGGAGCAATAGGTACGTTAGGGTCCGACAAAGAGCGAGTTTAAGAGTTAAAATGCAAAAAGTAAAGTTTAAATTGCTACATGCCCCGTATACCTAAAGCAATGCTCGATGATCAGTCAATTTTAATTAATTTTACTCACTAAGCACCGTTGCTCCAAATAAATTCAATTTGACTGACCCCTCTAATCACATTTGGAGAAGCATTTAAGAATCAACGGCGGAGATTCAAAATAAAGATATCATTTCCTCTCCAGCCCTCAAATAACCGCCAATTTGCAGTTCGCCAAAACCAATCACAATAATTTTTATTTTTAATTATGGCCGACGTCATTTTGGAAACAAGAGGAGGTTGGACACAAAAAAGAATCACCAAGACCACGGTAACTTTACCGTCAAAATAACAATGCTAGTACCTTGTTTTGATGGTTTAAAGTTTAGAATTGAGTGTTTTTGGTTCGTTGTGGCGTAGTTAATAATTAATAAGATTATTTGTCAGGTAATAATGGATGAGCGTGTACTATAAATATTGGTCCGCCCACCTATTATAGGCAAAGTTATCATTTCGTGCCAGTTTTTATTAAACGTCATAATTAAAATGTTTCTCTTAATTTGAAACTGGCAAATGATAGCTTAGTTATAGACTCGGTAAATTTAAATAAATATAAGCGGTAACTTAATTAAATAGTTAGGAATTTAATTGAAATAGTTATAATATACGTACCTAACTACCTAAACTTTTTGAAGTTGGTATGTATTATTATTAACTTGTAAGGTACAGTCAGGAACAAAGATATGAATCAGCCAAAGTGCAAAAAATATGTATACATGGCCTTAATGTTCAGGCAATAAAGTCCTGTAAGTATACATTTTTTTGGCACTTTGGCTGTATTCATATCTTTGTTGCTGACTGTACCATTATTCATCAACTTATTCACTCTTAGGTATTACGCTTGTTAAGACTGTCACTGTTTTTTTAAGCTTGTAATTTTGTTCTACACTTGAAAAATAAAAATAAATAAACTCATTTTAACAAATTTAAAACAAATGGAAAAAGCATAACATTCCGAACAAAAAGTGCATTCTAATTTCTATATCACTAGTCTACAGTTCCTCACAAGAGCTGGCACGGTTGGATTGAACGAAAGTATTGGTAGTGCCATGAAAGTTGAAGTGAATGATAACACACACAGCTAGTTACAAAAAGAACTGAGTTCACAAAAGGAGAATGAATGAAATGAATGAGTAAATGTCAAATCCTGCTGTCATTATACGACATGTTGTAGCTGTGTGTGTAATCATTCGCTTCAACTCTCGTGGCACTACCTATATATGTCACATATATTTTTGTAGGAAAATGATAGATGCATGAAATTTTTATATTTGTGTGAAAAGTATTCAAATAGGTACCTTAATTCACTCATTCAATCCATTCATGTCAGCTTTCGTGGATCGACTTATTGAATCTTAAATGCAAGTCCACCAAAATTAATGACTTTGAGTGAGACAATTATTGTCTCTCTCAAAGTCGTTAAAAAATCTCAATCTAAATTAATTGCTAAATCAAGACCCAAATGTAAATGAAACATAAAACCGCTAAATCGTGATTTGGCCTGTAGGTACCGTCCACCAATTTGGGCGTAATAAAAAATACGCCGCGATTTCTTATTAAAATGTTATAACGAATAATTTTATAGTTAATAATGACAGTTATTCCTCAGGACAAGGATATAACCGTCGGATGTATCCACTAATTGAGAGATTTAATTTTACATCGCGAAAACAAATAAAACTTAGGAGTTAAATTCAAAACGTTAAGGCCAGGTAAACAACTTTTAGTTCAACCGGAGACATTCAAATCTTATTCTTTTTGATCAAGTAAAAGTATACGTCGTAGCTTATCATTAAGGGTATAAAACACGCTAAACTAAACTTCCTTCGATCAAAAAAAAAACGAATACTTGTATAGTTTTAAAATCATAGACAATTTGATTGGCTCAGCAAATTCCTTGTCCAACTGCAGCCTTCGCAGTGAATCATGCAATGGTTGCTCGGCGAAAGAAAATTTTTATTTAGACCAAACTATTTCAAAGTCAAAGTCAAAATATCTTTATTCAATTTAAGCTAAAACAAGCACTTGTGAATGTCAATAAAAATCTACCACCGGTTCGGAAAAACCACAGTTGAGAAGAATCCGGCAAGAAATTCAACGAGGTAGGTACACATTTTTTTAACAGATTTACAATATTAGTAAATAATATCTATACATCACAAGTATTTAATACAACTTCATTTTTAACACAGTAAATTCGCTATTTGAAGTAAGGGATCGCCAATGCGGATCGAAATTCATTAATTTTATAATACGCCTTACATAGTAATGTCATCTTGACAATAGTTTTTGTATCCGTTCTAACCATTTGTTACAAAAGTCGAACAAAATAATAAGGAAATACCGAAAAAAATCCATTCAAGAGTCAATAAAGTGGCAACTGTCCAATGCTGCCAACTATGACAGACTCTTAACACAATCATAAAACTGTAATGATCATCCGTTACTATAATTATTACGAAGTATGAATCCACACTGACTTAACTGGCTAACGTTTAATTGATCGTTAAAATTAATAGCATTGGAACCAATTTTAACTTGAGACAAACCATGTTAATAACACTTTCGTTTATAAAGACATTAAATATGAAATTCTCATATATAACTATTAACTAGTTTCTGAATCCCATCCAAAAGTAAAAATCAAGATGGGGACTAAAACCGTCAAGCGTGTTCCGTCTCTTAGCTATTTAAGTTTGGTATAATTTGATTTCGGTACTTTCGTGCCAATCATTTTTATTTTTTTCTTTCTTTCAAAAGAGTATCTAAATAATGAGTGAACATGTGTAATTCACAATTGTAATCTTATATTTATAAATAATTCTGTAATTCTCCTTTTAACTAAAGAATTAAAACTAATTGAAGGTTAAAAATTAAAAGATTAAGTAACATTATTAAATATGTGAATTTGTGTGCAGTCAAGTCACGCCTTAACGCCTTAATTAAGTAGAGGGTAAGCTAACCTTAATAAATTATGATAAAATGAGGAATTTTATTAACAACAAGATTATCTTTCCCGGAAATTGTAACTTTAGGGTATTTTGTTCTTCTTTGTAGTTATTTCAACGATGAAAAGAATGCTTGTAAGATACCTACACTGTAGTTTGCTTGTACCTTCACACAGAAAAAAGAAGAAAAGTACCACACATCTGCTGCTTCTGAGTCCCGGGTGTCGTCTCCAGCATCATCTTCTATATACGTCACACTGCATAGCACAGGTTTTCTCCCAGTATGAAAGACCTTGGGCTGTAGTTACTTCGCGGGCGCCGTGCGTTTGTCTAAAGTCTATGTAACCACAATCGCACTTACCATTTTTCTTCCGACCTACATCTTGTACAGTTTGACTGCTAGAGTTAGTGATTAAGATTACGATTGCGGTTTTTATATCTTGAAGAATTCAGCAATTATGTGTCACAGTCACAGGATAATTATATAATTATACCGCTGGAAAGATATTTAAGCTAGGTGTATCCAGTAATACTAATTAACCCTTAACAAGGCCCCATTTATTGGAGCATACTACCACAGAATCAAAAGCTGCTATCGAATACATACCCGACAAAGAATATTTTTAAAGCTAGTCGTATTTTCAATAATTACAATGAAAATTGTGACGTATTTTGAAGTTAATAAGGTTCAGTTTCCAACTCAATGCAAGCGATCGCTAAATCGCCTCTATTAAGGGTTAAAATACGAAAGTGAATGCTTTACACAATCGTCGGTCACAAAGCCACCAAAAATCTTCGCAGGAAGCAAAAATATAAATGACAATTTCTCAACTATAATAAAACGTCACTTTATCTTCGCCATCTTAAAAAATGCACCCAACAACCATATTTCACACTAATTATAAAAGGTCAAAAAATCAATGTGATCCGACGATAGTTATTTCTGAAATAACTATAAATAATGCCGCCCAGCAGGTGACGATAGATCCCTTTGTTAGACAAGGAAAAAAAGTCACTTTATGTCTTGTGATTTTGGTCAGCGTTATCTTGAGACAAACTTACGAGTCTGTAGAGTAGCGTGAAATAGTTCTACATACTGGGAAGTATACAGAGCTGGTGAAACCACCACTGGCTATCACCCGTAAGTCGTCATGTACCTACTTCATAAAGTACAAATAAGTTCTAAGAATAAATGCCGAAATGTACTATGTGATGTACAATTTTTTCTATTAAATGAGAATTTTGAATTTATCGAGTTACTTAATTTCCAAAATCACAAAATTGAGAATTCTTGGCTCGGTCTGTAGAACTATGTTTGCTATAAAAGTCGGGACTTACGAGGATAAATGCAGGTCAACCCCGTAAGTAAGAAGGTGTCACACTACTAACGTTTTTTGGGTAATTTTGTTTATGTTGGTACCCTATACAGTAAAAAAAATACAGACATTGGAACATAGAACCTCCTCCTTTTTTGAAGTCGGTTAAAAAGGTGAATGAAACTAGTAAAATAAATTGACCAATCACTACATTAAATTACATGCACACATGACGCGCGGGTTACTTAACGTGGCATTATTACGGGGCAAATTCTGGATAGGTTTTTACGACCTCAATTCGACCAAGATTCTTGTCTCGCTCTTATCCTGATAAGCTGTAAAAGCCGTCAGAAGCTAACAGATAGAGTCCGTGCGAAAAAAAACCTTAGTATATTTATTACTGCCGGCTGTTATGCCAAATTCAATAATAACTGCTGAGTTATAACCAGGTGTAGCTTTAGGTTTAAGCTACACACCTGGTAGAGCTGTAATAAAAGTATACTTTCGATGTAACCTAACACTTCAAAAAAGTTAAGAAAAATGTACAAGGAGGTAATAACAGCTCTATAATATACCTCCAAGGGTCAGGTATAAGTATTTTTTTACCAATTTTTTTGGTGGCGACGATCGTTAAATGAAAAGGACCCGTTTCGGCGCGTTTGAGGCCAAATGTTCCCGGTAGCGGGACGTTATTAATATATCGTCCCTACTGCCAAAACAACCTCGTATCTCACGTAAATACGTAAACCAAACTGAACCTTAAAGCACAAAAGCAAAGATTAGTTGGTAAGCTTATCGATGCTAAGATACGAGGTTTCTGAAAGTATCGACAATATGTTATCGTATTAATTAATCGGATTGTTTTTCGGCACTTTTAATTGAGATGAAACTGGATTGGCAGCGCGAGAGGTAGTTATGAGTATCGGTTTATTGGAACCGATGCCTAACTGTTGTTTGCAAGTAAACACTTAAATAAGTATAAAGTACACCGATCGTTAAAGGCAGAACAAAATCCTTCCATAACCGTTTAGTACGCACATTACTTCAGTACGTGTGTGTGTGTTTTTCATGGCTTTTACTCATGACTTAACTACTATCAACACCCGGACTCTATTACGCTAACAACAAGTAATGTACTGTAATATGGTTGAAACGTCAAGGTAATTATTACTCGTTGTTAGCGTAGGACGTCCACTGTTGGACATAAGCCTCCGCCATAGACCTCCAGTTGCTTCGGCCTGCATCAACCGTGAACCTGCCGCTTTAACCAGATGCCGTATTGCCTAACGTTTCTGACGATCGCGATTGCAATGAAATGACAGTTTTTTTATGCGAAATCTGTCATTTGATTGCGATCGCGAGCATCAGAAACGTTAGGCAATACGGCCTCTGATCATCCGTCCATCTCGTTGGTAGACGTCCTACGCTGGGCTTGCCGATCCGCGGTCTCCATTGGAGAACCTTTAAGCTCACAATTTAAATATCTCTAACACCATAACTCCTCAGTTCTCATGCCATAACGATTGTCGCCGTAAATAGTAGCTGACAGGACCGTAATATATCGCGACATTGTTCTTTACCCATGGTTATATCTACCAATCAACTCGGTAGCTCAAAATTATATTTATTTTATTTTTATTTATTCCTATTTATGTCTGGTCAGATTTTGAAATACACTAGAAAATACGCTTAAAGACATGTAATTAGTCAAAGTCAGACAGTCTGTTAGATTATCAAAATTATTTGACAGGGGACACACGTAACATTTTGCATTTGTGCTCCGATTACTCGCTATCAATTATGAGTTTGTTCAAATGAATATAGCTATATTAAACTTTTGTTTATACTCTATATCAGGAATCAAAAGTAAAAGCCATTAAATATCACTTTACTTCAGTGATCTGCATAGCCCATGGTCACATCTTTTTGTTTCATGTAAGTTTAGGTACTTTAAAGTATGGAATTTACGATGTCTAATTTTTTCTGCAAAAAATCTTTTCAAAAAAGCTTTTCAAAATCCTAAGCGCCATGAAAACTCGATCTCTGTGAACATTTAGTGGGAGAATTGAGTGTCATTTTTGGCGTACCTTTATGACCTCAATGCAATTTTTCAGGTTTTTTTGTACCCAACCCTGTTTTTCTCATTTCATACATCCTTAGCAAAAAACAAAATGTTTTGCATAAAAACAAAGAATTACATTACAATTAGTATTCATGTTGATATCATATCGCCCTTATGATAAATAAGCGCCAAATAGATTAATCTTTAAAATTTTACTTCATTGGTGCAAAATCATGTTAGGACAGGTAATTTAATAAATTAAATTTACTTGAGGTTGAGATATATATAATATAGTGGTGGTACGTGGTCACAAGCAGAGAAATTATATTTACTAGCTCTGGACGGCCGCATTGTGGTATTTTGATCATAGCAACTCTACAAAGCTTTTGTTACTTTCGACCCGCTTGCTGTTTCTTTTGCCCCTGGTCTCCTTATTCTTTTGTCAATTTAAAAAAAAAAACGAAGACTTAACCCGCCAAAGTTAGATGTCCGGGGCTGTGCCTTGCTGTGGAACATATTTTAGGCCCTATATGACGAAACATAGTGAGAAAACCGGCACACACCTCCGTCTAACTCTCATTGGACCTATACTAGAACTACAGCCAAAGTATTTGCAGTCAAGTGGCGTATATTACAGAGATGATGATGGTGAGGTAACTGGCACATTTTGTATGGGAACTTTAACCGTGTTAAAGAATTCAATCTATAAATAGTCATATAGTATAACAATTTTCCATGACGAATCGGTTAGCAGCGCGAACCCATATCCCATGGATTCCCATAAAACTCGCACTTTGTAGTTTGACATATTTTAAATAAAAAAATGGTCAAGTTCGAATATTCCATAGTATATTTAATTTTACGACGCAGTCTTCTTTTTACCGGACTGCGAGGGTTATGTTTTTCATCTGTAGATGTTATAATGCATGTCCAATAAAATTACCTGCACTATGTACTTAATGGTGGTACCTATTTAGAACAATAAATAATATTCTGAGGATATATAATGTACTATCTTATAATGTGAACTAAAAAGTGTGAAATAAAAAAAATAGAAAACCCGACCGCGCAAAAGAAAACTAAACAGAAAAAAATAAGTCTAGTAGTCTTGAACTTTAAGTAACAGAATAGAGAGTTTAACAGTAAGCCAAACCTAATTTATAACGAAAGAAAGCTGAGAAAGATACTTTGATAGATATGATTTAAACACAAAACAAAAACAAAAACTTAAAACAGTATAACATTGGTTCCCAGTAACACTACAGACCCCTAACTCGAAGCTATAAACTAAAAACCCGGGCTTTACCCGGCGTTGACAAAACATGATTAATGTCCACAATAAAAATATTTCAAAAAGCTACGTTATTAATTCTAATACTTGGCTTTTTGTGCTATTGAAAAAACGAAGAATGTTCGACGGGATAGTTATTAATGTCGCGAGTATCATTAGCCACACCCGACGTATAATTACATTATATCAATAAAACTCTTTATTAAATTACGTGTAGTGTAATTTTTAATCTTTGTAGTTTATTTTTTGAGCTTAGAAAGTATCCCACGCGCGTGCATTGAAATTTTTAAAAGCGACAGGCGGACATGTTGGCTCGACTATTCCTTTTAGAGGGAATTGTTGTGTTGTCCTGTACCCTTAGTGTAAGTTTTCGGTTACAAAATACGTCTCAATCGTGTTCGCGTTAAAATCTCAATTTGTATGGAAACACGAACGTCGCAAACGTTCCGCTAGAGGCGCTGTTCGTGTTTGCATACAAATTGAGATTTTAACGCGAACGCGATCGAGACGTATTTTGTAACCGAAAACTTACACTAAGGGCACTGTTGTGTATATGCATATTTAAGTATATACGAGTATGTAATTTCTTTGTAGTATATTTATCTTAGTATGTATTGGTGTGTACCAATATGTAATACCTATGAATCTATATGTGTGTTAGGTTTGGATTAATTTCAGGTTTCGGTTGTTTTAAGTAACTTTTCATTACGTAGGTATTACTCTTGTTTCTGTTGTCCTGTCAATCGTACAAAGAATACAAACGTTAACCGGAATAGAGCCCTCTATGCTATGAGATAAGTTTGCCTTTGTACATCGGTCTCTCAATATGAATTGTTATTTTTGTGTTTTATATACAACAGAGTTATACAATACAAATAAAGTGAATATTTTCTTTATTTAACCTAGAGAGAAGCATGAGTTAGGCAGTTGTTAGGTTACGTGGGTAGGTATATCTTCGGATGCAACACGTCGCAGTTAAGGCAATTAGGAACACAAGCTTTATCACTGACGATAATGTAAAAAATGTAAGCGATCCGGGTGGGAGCCAAATTATTATAGCACCATGGCCCTGGTGAGTACCCATATTATTATTTGGTTGGCACAGCCCTGATTGTGTTGATTGTGAAACTTCTTACAACCGGCCTAATTGCGATCTCTTCTTCTTTGTCGTGTCGCTCTTGGCAGAGCGGTCGTGGTCACATTGAGGCGTCCGCGTCGGTGGCAGAGGCGGACACAGCTCTCCGTACGATCTCCTGCCATACCCTTCTGTTGGCAGACTGTCTGGCACAGTCAGATACGCCGTTTCCTACAGCGGCCTTCACTTGATCTAATTGCGATGCCGCCATCCTAATTCTCTCGTCTCATAGTATTTTCTATGTAGGTAGCCTTTTACTAGACCTCACAAAACAAAAACACACTTATAAATGCACGTATTAGCATTTTAAAGGTTCCTTATTTTTATGTTATTGATAACACATTCTCTTAGTGAAATATGAAATAATGAGCCTTTTTTAACACTTCAAAACCTGAAAGAAAGTTATTCAAAAGGAAACACAGAAATATTTATGATTCTATGAAATTTATCTATATAAATAAACACTTTCATCAATCACAGATACTTACAGACAACACATTCAGTTACCGCTATTCTATTTCCCCTCTTCTTTTTTCACACTCACGTTCTGTTCTTTGGCCTTCATATGCGCTAAATACACAGTCCAGACGAAGCTGGCAGCACTGACAAATATTATTCTATTCCTTTCAGAAACGTAATAAAAATTCAGTGTCTGCGCCGTCGGCCAGAACACCACACCAATCTTATAAGTTGGCCAAAACTTTTCTCTAACTTCATTCACGCAGGTTTGAAATGGTTTCATTTCTAACGCGCTCATTCCGAAGAAGAAATAAGCCATTGCTAGCGGTGAGTAAGACACTTGCTCTATCGCAGCTCTAGTGACAGCAGTGGCTAGATTTTTCTTCTTAAAAAAACGACTTGAGAACTTCAACCAACCGTAGAATACGGGGGCCATGAAAAATGTTCCGAAAATGCCGAAGCGCGCGGCGCGAGACCAATCCGCGTTCTCGACTGTTGTTCCATGTTCTATATACTCCTGAACTATGCTGCAAGTTGGCCAGATGACAGCATAGGACACCATGCCACGTATTAAAGGGAACTGCACGGGTAGGTTACGGACTTTTGTAAAGATACCAGACATTTTGAAGGCGCCGATGTTCTATCCTTTCGTAGCAAGACAATGGGTTGCATAAATCATCGAGATTGTGGTTAGAATTATTTGTTTACATTATTAGTTTGACAATGAGTGACACTGGTTCTTTTTTAGTGTGCTGCAAAGAGTATTAGTACCTATAGAGAAAGTGTGCTGAAACTCTTTTCTGTATTGTTTCGTTTTTTGTAAGAAGGCTGTAATCTTGCAGAAGTCTTGCAGTGAAGTGGTATTCCTTTCTAAATTTTGTAAAACAAAAATTAACAGAAAACAATCTCAATAGCATTATAAAAGTAAACTTTCCAGAATTTTTAAATGTTCACCTGTATAGGGTAGCTCAGTATTGTTTTGTACAAATTCTGAACAATGTATTATGTTCACGATATATCGCTGTCATTGCTAATTTTACGATTTTTCGAATTTTTGCAAACTGTGCCGAAATATCGAGCTGCTCTAAAATCAAGGTACGCGGAACAAAACCCGAATTTAATTCATAAAATGTAGTAGGTTATTATGACAAACATTAGTATACGTTATGACTTTCAAAAAATATACGAGCCGATATGAACGTAGTTGTAACATAAATGAAGTCTTTAATTACCTACTATTTATTCAATTGTGTCCTGTCCTGCCTGCTGCAATTGCAAAAGAACTTCTAACTTTTTCTCTAAACAAAAGCCAGTCCAAATTCTTGACCCCGACCTTTTATCTGAAACAAATAACAATATCAAGGATTATTCGTCGGCAGACTAATTGCAGCCGACTCATTGCCTGCTGCTTGGAGTTAACCCGACCGTCTCTTTCTATCTCAAAGCGCGATCTCCGCCTCACACGACTTGGTTTTAGGTTTAGGGTCATCAGAGAACCATTTTTTAAACCACACCACGGAAATTACAGTTGAATTGAAATTCCGGTATTTTATTAAATTCTCGTGGGAATACCCTAAAATTACATCGTGGTTTTCATTGACGTTAAATTAAAACATCCATGCCAAATTCCATGACTCTAAACCCAGCGGTTGTTATTTCGAGATTTCATCCCTATCCCGTGGGAATATCGAGAATAAAAGTAGCCTGTGGATTATTCCAGATGTCCAGATATCTACATAACCAAATTTCATGACTGTAAGCCCAGCGGTTATTAGTTTGAGATTTTATCCCTATCCCGTGGGAACATCGAGATAAAAAGTATCTTATGTGTTATTCCAGACGATTATTCTTATGTGTAAATCTGTTTAAAAAAATATACCTCGTTGAGTTTCTTGCCGGATTCTTCTCAACAGAGGTTTTTCCGAACCGGTGGTAGATTTTTTTGACATTCATAAGTGCTTGTTATAGCCTAAATTGGATAAAGATATTTTGACTTTGACTTTGACGTCCAGCTACCTACATACCAAATTTCATAACTTTAAGCCCAGCGGTTGTTATTTCAAGATTTTATCCCTATCCCGTGGGAACATCGAGATAAAAAGTATCCTAGTTTTAATCCAGGTTATAAACTAACTTTTTGCCAAATTTCACCCAAATCCGTCCAGCCGTTTCAGCGTGAAGAAGTAACAAACATAGTCACTCACTCACTCACAAACTTTCACATTTATAATATTAGTAGGATAGGATTACCTACGGAGCTGTCCACTACTCCTTCTACAAATAATTCGTTTGTCGCTACCCCCTGGGAATTATGCAGTTTTCCTGGATCGAAACTATCCTATAGCCTATGCAGAATCTGCGGTTTAAGTGTGAAGGTAACAGACAAACTGACGGACAGAAATACCTACTTTCGTATCATACCAAACGTAATTTAGTAAGGGTATTGGAGGTAGAGCTTAATAATATTAAATACCTAGTAAAGGTATAGGAGGGAAGGTAATATTACCTAGATAGGGATTAGAGTAGGTACCTTTTAGAAAATTTACTGTCTCTAAATATAAAAATTGTCGGTACTAGCGCAAATCTCGAGAACAGCTGAACCAATCTGAGTATTTTATTTTTAATATTTGTTAAAGTTCGACTTAGGTTCTTTCAGAAAATTGGAAAACTTGCATAGCTCCCGTGCGTTAGCAATAAGAAAATCTTCTCAGGCAGATCGAGGGGAAAAGCTAGTTAATAGTTTAATAGACTGTAACTCACGCGATAATACGTATCTAGAAATTACTAGCGTGACATACTTAACATACCTGTTGTTTATACTGCTGCCGTAAAAACAACCACTTTACATTTTTTCTTAAAATTTTAGTGTTCACTATATTAGGCCGTATCTTAATTAAAGCTTTCTAGTTCTAAAGTGTCCGGGTTAACACGCACAGTCGCCGTGGCAGAACTATTTTTAAAGGTTCCGGTTTTGCTACCAAACACTAAATAATAGTAATAATATTCATTTATTCGCTTAAAACATTACACAAATAATTATACTTAAAACAATGAAATATCTGGCGGTCCTCAAACTAGGTTGAGCCTGTATCTTGAGAACCTGGAGTGCAATTTAGAGACATACTTGAGAATATAAGAACTTAGCCGTATTTTTTTATCATTAAGTATATCTAGAACAATGATATTTAACAGGTATAGATACAAAAAAAAAACGTCAACAATCGCCAGTGCATGTGTGTGTGTGTGTGTGTGTGTGTGTGTGTGTGTGTGTGTGTGTGTGTGTGTGTGTGTGTGTGTGTGTGTGTTTTTGACAATTGTTTTTAAATTCCAACCAACGACAACCCTAGTTGAATAGCCTAATTCCAATTATTCGATTGTTCTAAGCGGGTGGCCAGTGGCGTCACGATGGCTAAACGGCCATCTCACCTGCTGATCGTACTCTAATTTGATCATTATTGTTTTGATAAAATCACCTTGTTACAATTGAGGAATTATGGGTCATTTTAATTGACATTCAAATTGTTTTTTTACATTACAATCAATTTCAAAGACAAGAAATATCCACCGAACTTGATTTTGCCGTGATATTTTAAGTTTATTTTTTCAGGTACCTAGCTACTTATTTGAAAGGTTTTTTTTTAGGTATATATACTTACACGACGCTAGATAAAAAAAATTAGTAGGCATTTTTAAGAATACAAGGAAAACGTGAAAATATTCCTTCGTTACAAAATTGCGAACAGGCTTCTTGCACCATCTGTCGGTAACAAGATGTACTTTTATACTAATAATGTACTCTGTGATACTAATCGCTCTACGTAACATTTTAAAAACATTACGATTGATACTAGCGTCATCTAGCATATTTTATCCGTAACAGTGAGTTGAATGTCTAAACAACACCGCTACGTAGTTAACATAATTGAGTATAGATAGCGCTGTAACTAAGTGTGGATGTTAGTTCCGCTACTGCACGGTAGATGGCGTTACTTTCCACACAAATATTGTACTATGATTATTTTTAAACGAGGTAATAAGTATTATTTATTATTGAATAGAATAAAATAAACTTTATTGTTTAGCTATGTTATATAGATGAAATTGATCTTTAAATTATTTATACAAACTTATTTTTTTTTAATTATTCACAATTTGTACAGATTTTCGACGTAGTACCTAAAATGTTTTCGACGTAGGTTGCATATTTTTATTAAATTCATCGCTGAAATAAATTAAATTAGTTTTATTATTATTATTCTTTGTATTTATTTTTATTCTTAGATTAGGTTTTTATAATAGTTATAAAAAGTAAAATACAGAAAAGTACAAACAAAAAAAATATATTATAAAAACTTAACCTAGTCCGATTTAGATGAAATTTGGTATAGAGATAGTTTATAACTCTGGGAAGGACATAGGCTACCATTTATAACGAAAAAAAAATTTTTTTGACACGTGGGAAGCCGCGGGCATAAGCTAGTCCTTAAACATTTAGGGCGTCCGGCCTTTTCGCCCAAAAGTCCGGCCAAATTAGCTGGTCTGTCCGGCTATTAGGTTTGAGGACCTGGCAACCCTACACGAGGTTCTGGTCATGTGGGATGGTGATGTCGACGATGACGACCACTGCCTGGCGTTTTGATCGATCTGTCAGCACGATATCAAGCTTATTGGCTACAATAGTCCGTGATGACAGATCGATTCCAATAGAGCGTGGCATGACCATTTTCGACCATTATTATTATTATCCACTTTGCGTAAATAACTAGGTAACTAATATTGTTTATTTGTTATTATTGTTACTTTCCCATACCAAACTCACTGAAGCATTAAAAAAAACTAACTTCACAGGCCACTTGAGTGGAATACTTTAGTGTAATAAACTCGCTACTTTATTGGCAAAATGACACGTTTCGAGTTGCTTTTAGCATTTTTGTGTTTTTCACATAATTTGACCACTTCAGAGGGTTAATGCTAGTTAGCGTTGTTTATGGGGTGCAAACGACGATCTAAAATATTTTTACGATATTTTAAATGTTTAGATAAGAGGCAGTTATTTTAATACAATAAGTAAGCGTGACAAATGAGTAGTACTAGGTATCTTACAGACTAAAAAAGACAGCGCTCTATCTTGATCTAGGTAGAGCGAGATTGCCTACACTACACCGCTTCCGTGATTTGCAAAAGGTACCATCATAATTTTATTTTCTCTCAACAGGTACTGGAAATTGGCGCCGTTTGCGACCGACCGCTCCACTTCCTCTAACCTAGGACTGGCGCTGGGTATGGAAATTTTTGTGGACCACGATATATAAAATCCTGAAAAATATTTACAGCCTTACCTGGTGAAATATTCTGAATTAATATTAACAACTGGTAGTGACAAGTTATAAATGAATAATACATAATGTTCCACATAAACATTTTGGCTACTGCCGTTACGGCTATATTTACTATACAATACAGCCAACAACATAGCACGGACTGCAAACTCGCTTAGAAAAAAAGAGACACCCACACACAAATATCACGACTATATTCCCAAATGGGATAGGCAGAGCACACGAAACATAACATAACAGGGTATTGCAGATGTTTATGGGCGGTGGTGATCTCTTACCATCAGGAGACCCACTTGCTCGTTTGCCAACCAGTCGAATAAAAAAAAAAATTTTTTTGAAAAATCATAAAGATAGTTCTGTTATATTTGTCAGCGTGATCCAAAAAGGAAACAACCTCTACAATGTTTCGTCTTCATCAGGTTATAAGTTTTTTTGTTGATCTATTGCACCGTAAGTTCAAAGAGAGTTTTACGTAGTAATTGCCTAAGTATACAATAGAGTACAATGTCCATACAATTATAATTATTTTATTAGTTATTAGGTATACTCCATAACTATCCGATTCGCTCTTTGCCACTGTTGACCGCCAGGCCGATTACAACCCGACGCGGTTTCGATTCGGTTTGCTCTCTCATTAATCAAACCGAAAAGAGACGGCCCAGTACAAGTAATGAGCGAAGAGCAACCGTCGTACGACTCATAAAGACATCAGAATAATCGTCATCTCAGCTACCTATTTAAAACGATCCTTAAATTAAAGCAATCCACAGACGACTACTGTCACTTGCACCAATTTTTTTTTTTTATCTGACACAGCAAAGCGTGCATAAATATCTAAGGCCACCTGACAGATATCACCTGACCTGACAGATATGACCTGTCAGATATTTTTGCACGCTTCGCTGTGGCAGATATTAGGATGCTGGTGACTGCACAAGTGGAAAATTGTATACGATTGCCAAGTCATTATGCGTATTTATAAAAAAACAAAGATATCTAATATTGATGCGATCACTGTAACATGTTGTTAGTTAAAAAAAATAATGGGTTGTTGTTAGTCAAATTATATCCATGGGTAGTTAATGGTGGAGTATCAATCCTAATCCGCTTTCCAATCTGGAGTTAATTCGGTTCACTTTTTATTTGAGAACTATACAATGTGTTCTTCCACGATTTTTAAATAAGCAATCTGATGTAGATTATTGTAGTATTTCAAAACTTTTCTGCATTATAAGAACTGCGTTACGAGACTTGCGTCTTTTTAAATGTAATGTTTTTGATGAGATTAATTTGACAGGAAGTTATTTAAATATAAATATGTTAATAAATAAAATCAATTACTTCAGGCAACACAGTGCCCATACAATACATAATAACATATCATCATCATCATCATCACATACTTATAATTAATAAAATATTAAAAACGAACTAGGGAGCAAAACTGCGTGACCATGTTTAAATAATGTTATACCAAACCTATTTGGCCAACTGAGTAAAAGTAGTATACGAGCATGATCATTGAAAATTAAATAAAAGCTTGTAGTAAACCAAATAAACGCCATCCACTCGTCGCTTGCACCTCGTATGCCCTCCGACATAATAGATGGCCTGGACTGGGATAATATTTACCCATTCACTGAAATTTCATAATTTACATACTCCACACACACACCTAAGTAGGCTGTGTAGGTATGTACGATGTCACCAATCAAGCATTTTGTTATTATGCCAGTTTAATGTTATGCGAATTTATATTATGACAATTAATGTTATGCGAAAAGTGAAAACGGCTTAAGACAATAATGCTCTACTGTCTCTATTACTAGTAAGTAAACATGAAACAGTAAAGCTGTATTGTCTTCACTATGAATGAACCTAACTTTTAACTTAAATGGGTCTTTGTATTTTCTTTTTAAATAATATAACTAGGAAGTGACCCCACGTGCCAGTAGTTTTTGCCGCAATAAAAGAAGCATCCGTTCCCTTTGACAGGCACTGGGTCTGTTTCAATTTTTTCGATAATTTCGGGAGTCAAGTTACTTGGGAATAAAAGAAGTCGAAATTTAACTTTTTTTAAGAACAAAGGCAAAGGAACAATAGTTTGATCGGCAAGAAAGATTGTGCAAGTTTTTTTTTTATTCGACTGGATGGCAAACAAGCAAGTGGGTCTCCTGATGGTAAGAGATCACCACCGCCCATAAACATCTGCAACACCAGGGGTATTGCAGACGCGTTGCCAACCTAGAGGCCTAAGATGGGATACCTCACGTGCCAGTAATTTCACCGGCTGTCTTACTCTCGATGCCGAAACACAACAGTGCAAGCACTGCTGCTTCACGGCAGGATTAGCGAGCAAGAGTTTTATACATTGCAAGATTTGTGAGGTCTTAAAGCGAACAAGTTTGAAGTGATCAATCGAACCGCGCAATGGAATGCCAATTGGACCATTTTTCTCGCAGGCTATGTTTCCACCAGAGATGTGCGAGGATATGTTGCGGGGAATGTGTTTTTATGAACTAATAGAAACGCTCCATTTACCTGTTATCGCACAGCACAGCTCCAGTGGAGCAGACTTTAAGTACGGGCCCCTAAAATCGACGGTTCAAAAAAACAAAGGCCAGCCCAAACACTGCGGCGTCTTCACAAACAGCCGATCAGCTTCGTGCGACGACAGACATGTAAACATAACATTCACACCTAGAGGCTAAACAAACGCGTATTATCGCCCTCATAAAAAGCATGATTAATTATACTAACGTCTAAAATTCAATGCTAGAGAATCGAATATTATATTTAAACTATAAGTAGGTAGGTACCTATTGAATCACATTAAATTATTTACTTTTTAGGATTCCGTACCCCAAGGGTGCCAACGGAACCCTATTACTGAGACTCCGCTGTCTGTCTGTCTGTCTGCCCGTCCGTGTGTCACAGGGCTCTATCTCTTAAGCCGTTATATCTAGACACTTGAAATTTTCACAGATTATGTATTACTGTGGCCGCTATATCAACAAATATTATAAACAAAATAAAATAAATATTTAAGGCGGCCTGTAATGCAACAAACTTGTTTTTTTGCCTTTGTTGCTAATGTCTAATGTTGTATAGATAATGTACGGAACCCTTCGTGCGCGAGTCCGACTCGCACTTGGCCGGTTTTTCTATATATTTTTAACAGCAAGATGTCTAAAGTTAGATTTTTAACTTATAGTTGAAACTATGAAAATTTTTGATTGGGACATTTTTTTTTCGTTTATTCTCTACGACAGCATAAACATAGACAAACAAAGAAACAGAACTTAATTTATAAATATTAAATATTTATTACCTTAGAAACGAGTATGTATGTAATTAAATCAGATACGAGTATATATATATGTAGTTAAATCACAATCAAGTACCTATACATCCCTACAAATTTTGTTAATAGAATCAATCCGATGTTTTTCATTTTCACAATTTATGTATTTTACTTATCTTTTTCTGTCACTTAAGCATACAAAAGATAAATCATTTTAAGAGGTACTTACCTAAGTATATGTAGAATTGTTGACTGTACCAAACGTGTCTGTGTTGTCATACCAAAACATTACATTGTAATTCGAGTGTACTTAAAAATTACTAACATCTACTATTATTGAGATGAGGCAAATAGTATACAGATATCGAATGTACTGAGAATTAATAATAAAATACATTTTTAATTCTTAGTAGGCCAAATCATTATATTTAGTCACTATCTGTAACACGCATAACATTGCAATATAAATGTACAGTTATTGGCCACAAATCACTTTAGCAACCATAAAACAACCCAAATATCTTAACGCTAATGAAATCATCCGCTTTATTTACCCTGCTTTGTAAACATGGGGCCCAGAGAGAGACAGATTTATAGAATGCATTGGGTTTAAAAGGGACGGTGAAGTCCCCATAGCCCCGCCCATACACACTAGAGCCGATTGGATTGGCTTCGGTCGTGCCCACAATCTCATCGCCACAAACGCCACATCGCACCATCAGTCTTATCCGTGCATTCAACATAACCGCTGTCAACAAAAAAATAATTAACCAAATAGTGCAGTGTAAAATGGAATACGAACAACACAACGAAATCACGACGTCATACAATAACAATACTGTCAAACATAATTACAACGATTGCAAAGATTTCGACAATTATATAGCTGTCGATTGCTTAGATAAACACAAAGATTTTCTCGAGCATAAAAATTTCCGCGCGAAATTAGACGAGACCACGCATTTGAACACTCCATTTTCAGTGAAAGACATTCTAAATATCAATCAGACGACTGCTTATAACTACGATAGGACAGATACTTGGAAGATGAACGAGAGAGACAGACGATACGACTACATGTACCAGCCTTCTTGCTCCACGGATTATTTCAATCAGGTTTATCCAAACATCCCTATGCAATCAAGCATAGAACCATATTGGACCCAAGAAATGTACCACGAGCCTATTATGGAGGAGTTCTACAGCTATAACCCTTACTGCCACAATCTGTATCAGAACTTCGACCAATGCACAGTGACTCCACAACTTGTCGAAGCATATGTGAAGGAGCCGCTGAGAGAACAAGCGCCAGCGCAGCTTCTGTCGCAAGAAAGGAGTTTTGAGAAAGTACCAATTGAAGGCAACCCTCCACAGTACCCGATTGTAGAGGCTTTTGAGAAACAGCCTGCTGTATCGAGAACAAACTCAAGTAAGTACCTACCTCATCAACCACTGTTAGATAAGGCGTCCACTGTTAGACTTAGGTCTCCTCCATAAGCCTCCAGTTGCTTCAGTTGGATGCGGCATCCAATATGAACCCGTGACTTTAATCAGGTCGTCCGGTCATCGAATTCATGGACATCCTATCTAGCACCTAACCTACCTATTCAGGATACATTGTCTTAACTAAACATTTTATTTCTGTGAACCGATTTGTTTATAATTTAACTTATCATTTGTACTAATCAAGTGCAAGTTTTATAAGTATCATATCTTTAAATTGGTCTAAATAAGTAGATATATTAATGTAAAAAATCTTTCTTTCATCAAGTCGTTTAATAATAACTATGATTAAGTCATTTAATCTATCCCTTTGTCAGCAGAAACACCTACCAGCCCCTGCTCGGAAAAAGTGGACAGAAAAGACAAGAGAGCGAAACGGAAACCGAGGATATTGTTCTCCCAAAACCAGGTTCATGAGCTTGAGAAGCGGTTCAAAGCTCAGAGATACCTTTCCGCGCCAGAAAGAGAGGAAATGGCCAAGTACCTGCATCTATCGCCGACCCAAGTCAAGATATGGTTCCAGAATAGAAGATATAAAAGTAAAAGAGTCAAATCTGATGAAGTGTCAACATCAACTGACGCTAAACCTAGCAAAAATACTGGCAGGAAATTCTTCAAAGCAGAAAGCAAAGACAAGTTAGATATGTTTGATACGTTCAAACCTGTTGCGGGAATAGCTACAAGCAACAAGTATGAAATAGAAAAAGATGAAACGTTGACGTCATCTCATTACTTCGAAGATACTTTTGCTTATGAAGAAGATAATGACAAGTATTATAGTGATAAAAGAGATGGTGGCGTAGGGACAAGCACTGACAATGGTATTTATACACCTTTGAACAATTTATACGAAATGCCGAAGGACTATATCGAAACGACAGACAACAGAAAATATTTTTCGAAGTTACAATTCGTTGATAGCTTTTAAGTATTTTTTTTGGTTTAAGACATATTTTATGGAAAACCGACTGTTATAATTTGGAATAGTTTTATAATTTAGTTAAGACTTTATTTTTTGTTTTAATAGGCTAGGATTTTGTTTTCTCCTAATTCGATTTGTGTAAGTCTTGCCATGAAAATGTGCCATTTTAGACTGAATGCCAAAGTATTACTTATTGTTATCATGTACTTAATGTTGATTATAACTTATCCGTATTTTAATGAGTACGATAAATCAAATACCTACTCATTTAATAATCGTTAATTTTATGTCTTTTTATGCTGACTGTTCTTAGTTAATTAAGGATTGCAGCTATGTGCCAAAGTATTAGTTAGACCTATTTGTAAATAAATAAAATTGACATTTATTAATTGTATCAATTTATTTACGATAGCCCCAATTTTTAAACAGCTAAAAACTGCAAAATAATGGTGTAAATTCACTTCCTTAATAAAATCACTCGTATCCCACTCATATTAGGTGTAAATGCGAAAGTTTGTAAATCGCTGAATTGATTTCGATGAAATTCGGTATACAGATAGCTTGTGTCTCGGGGAAGGACATAGGATAGTTTTTATCTCGGTAAATTGCATAATTCCCGCGGGATAGCGATAAACGAATTCTACGCGGACGGAGGATCTAATATAACACGAATTATACATTATATCTTTGATGTTAATCGGTTAGTTAATCGGTTTTTAACTTTTCTAAGTTAGGTGCATTTAGTAGGTCTATGGTCTCTTTATACCAAATTTTATTGTATCAAATATTTTGCAGGTGGTAGGACCTTGTGCAAAGTCCGCCCTGATTGCTACCACTATCTTGTTCGCTAATTCTGCCGTGAAGCAGTAGTGCTTGCACTGTTGTGTTTCGGCGTGAAGAGTAAGACAGCCGGTGAAATTCCTGGCACGTGAGGTATCCCATCTTAGGCCTCTAGGTTGGCAACGCGTTTGCAATACCCCTGGTGTTGCAGATGTTTATGGGCGGAGGTGATCTCTTACCATCAGGAGACCCACTTGCTCGTTTGCCATTTAATCGAATAAAAAAAAACATGCGTGATCTGTCTAATAATAATTCCAATATAATACATACTAGCCTAGTTACCCGCGACTCCGTCGGCGTAGAATTCTTTTATCGCTATCCCGCGGGAACTATGCAATTTCCCGGGATAAAATCTATTCTTTGTCCTTCCCCGGGACTCAAACTATCTGTATACTAAATTTCATTTAAATCGGTTCAGCGGTTTAGGCGTGATGGAGTAACAAACGAACAAAAGACTTACAAACTTTCGCATTTTTAATATTAGTAGGGTAAGTAGGATTCCTCAGAAAAACTATCTCGACAGACAAATTGACGGGTAACGAAGAAAGTAGGTACTAACGGAGTTTCGTTTTTCCTTTAAGAAGGTATACGGAATCCTGAACAATAAAGCTGATTGAAAATTATCCTTAATTTTTTCAAAAATTGTATTGATAATTGTATTGAATAGAGAATACAGCAAGCTTTTTTTATTTGTTCAAATATATCTTTATTATTTGACAAACCGAGTGGTAAAACAAATTTTAACCCCCGACGCAAAAAGAGGGATGTTATAAGTTTGACCGCTATGTGTGTCTGTGTGTGTGTCTGTCTGTCTGTCTGAGGCACCGTAGCTCTTAAACGGGTGGACCGATTTGAATGCGTTTTTTTCTTTGAAAGCAGGTTTTCTAGCGATGGTTCTTAGACAACACAAAATCGGTTCAGCCGTTTTTAAAATATTGAACTTTGAAGTGACAAAGTCGGGCGTTTTCCAACTTTTTGCTGGTTAGGTTATTCTAGAAAGAGATGCAAGGTAGCATGCAAACATCATTCGTTCATAAATTGCTTATTTTTCAACAGACATTGATTTTCACGTCATTAGTTTTGATTTCTAATTTTTTCTCACGTTAAATTGTTTAAGAGAAAATTTGTTCCAAAGTATATTCCCTTTTGATCTTTTAAGTCATATAAATAACTAGCTTTTACCCGCAGCATCGCTTCTGTGAACCATAAACATTTCAAAGAAGCAAGCAATCAAGCAAGCATGCAAACAAAAGATCAAGCAAGCATACTCCCAAAGTTGCAAGCAATAATGTAGGCAAAGCAAGCATGCAAATTATTTAGTTTAAATATTGATCACTTTGCTCGTGTAAATCATTAGATACAGCGGTTTAATTGATTTCTGGGATTTTACAAAATTCCCGTGGGAATTCCTGAAAATTATCGTGGTTTTCATTGACGTTGCATTAAAAACAACCATCCAAAATGTCCAGCAGTGGTGTAGGGGTTATAGCACGCAGCACTGATTGTTGAGGACCTGGGTTCGATTCCCAGTGCTGATCTCTTTTTCTGGTTTATCTGTGCATCCATGTCTCAGTTTGTATTTTCGACATCCAAAATGTCATCAACTCTAAGCTCAGCGGTTGTTATTTCGAGATTTTATCCCTATCCCGTGGGAATATCGGGATAAAAATAGCCTATATTTTATTCCAGATGTCCAACTATCTACGTATACAATTTTTCATCCAAATCCGTCCAGCCGTTTTAGCGTGAAGGAGTAACAAACATACTCACTCACTCACTCACTCACATCTATAATATTAGTAGGATAAAATTACTTTGGCCAACTAAAATTACAAAGCGAGAAATACCACATTACAATACTCTTTGGAGTAACCTAAAGCCGAGTTGAGACTTGCAAGATAAATCGTGCAAGTTGCATTACATTCATCATCCCAGCCTATATACGGCCCACTGCTGGGCACAGGCCTCCTCTCAGAACAAGAGGGCTTGGGCCATAGTTCCCACGCGGGCCCAGTGCGGATTGGGAACTTCACAGGTGGTAGGACCTTGTGCAAGGTCCGCCCGGATTGCTACCACCATTTTACTCGCTAATCCTGCCGTGAAATAGCAGTGCTTGCATTGTTGTGTTTCGGCGTGGAGAGTAAGACAGCCGGTGAAATTACTGGCACTTGAGGTATGCCATCTTAGGCCTCCAAGGCATCTTAGGCATCTTAGGTTGGCAACGCATCTGCAATCCCCCTGGTGTTGCAGGTGTCTATGGGCGGTGGTAATCTCTTACCATCAGGTGACCCACTTGCTCGTTTGCCATCCAGTCGAATAAAAAAATATAAAAAAACACACCATTGAATTGCTTCGCAGGTTTGTGCAGGTTTCCTCGCGATGTTTTCCTTCACCGCAAAGCTCGTGGTAAATTTCAAATGTAATTCCGCACATGAATTTCGAAAAACTCAGAGTTGCGAGCCGGGGTTTGAACCCACGATCCTCTGCTTGAGAGGCGATAGGTCAAACCACTAGGCCACCACGGCTTTTTTTAATGCAAGTTGCATTACATTGCGAGGCCGTAAAGCCAACGAGTTTGTAGTGGTCAATCGAGCGCCGCAATGTAATGCAACTTGCACGATTTTTCTTGCAAGTCTAAACTCGGCTTATTATTATTATAAACCGTGGTGGCCTAGTGGTTTAACCTATTGCCTCTCAAGCAGAGGGTCGTGGGTTCCCCAGCTCGCACCTCTGAGTTTTCCAAAATTCATCTGCGAAATTACATTTGAGACTTACCACGAGCTTTACGCTGAAGTAAATCATCGTGAGGAAACATGCACACACCAGCGGATTAAGTAATTCATTGGTGCACACTGGGCCTGCGTGGGAACTACTCAAGTACTCTCATTTTGCGAGGAGGCCTGTGCCCAGCACCAAGGGCATAAATTGTCTAAAAATCGCAAAATCAGGCCATTATTAGAATTACTTTAGTTTTAGTTTTTTTTTTTAATTTTAATCTGGTTTTGGTTTAGTGAACAAAGTCTTGTATTATTACTTATTCTGTGACAAAGACATAGGTATTACCTACTTTAGTTTCTTTAAATACTTATACTTACAGGCTGATTATGATGATGATGACAAAATTCATACTCGTTCTTATTTGTTGTCTACTGCAGCCAATAGCGGTACAACAAACCGGCGACTAATTTTCTCATCGCTGCATTACTGTTTTTTGTTCAGTTCGTCTGTTATCTGAATTGCTACCACGCGGGCGCCGGGCCCTGCACACGGGCGGGCAAACCGCGCGGTTAAAAAACGCTTCCCTGTAGGGGAGATGAATATTTGAACGTTTCGACTGCTCGGTTGAACGTCATTACGTTTAGATATCAGCGCCACCTAGCGTCCGCAACTTTTTTGGTTCTGATGCTCTGACGTTTTGAAATTTCATCGCGACATTGTGACAAAAATCAAACCTATAACGTATTAATTTTTAATACAAAATTACTGTGATACCGTGATTTGGGTGGACAAAAGGTTGTGAATTCATTTTTGGTCATTAAAATCAAATGAGGTAAGTAAAATTTATTCAAAAAGTTTGTTTTATTTTCGTTATGTCAGGGTTTGTTTACTTCATGTTTAGTTGTACTTTTATTGTAAAACGAAAAGATAAATTTATCTTATTGGTTTCTTTGAATAAAAAAAAAATTATATAATTGTTCTTATATCGCTAGTAATAAATTAAATATCGTTTTCAGATCAAAATGAGTAGGTATCATTTTGATGACCGGTTTTGTGAGTAGGTATCACTCAATATAAAATTTCAACCACAAACCGTTTCATAAGGCAAATTGTTGCTGGACATGTCCGAGATGTAGAGGAATTAAGAACAAAACAGGGACAGTGTTCAATAATTAAAGCTCGCAACATCTATTACTAAAATTAAGTAGTTAAAGTCTATACAAATTGCTTTGTTAATGACAGATTCATATGAGTATGACAGATGACAGAGCCTAGATTATTTCTTCCTTTGGCCACTATGAGCGCTGCGATTCGCACCCTCCCAATACTTTACTCTTGCAGGTGGTAGGACCTTGCGCAAGGTCCGCCCGGATTGCTACCACCATCTTGCTCGCTAATCCTGCCGTGAAGCAGCAGTGCTTGCACTGTTGTGTTTCGGCGTGGAGAGTGACAGCCGGTGAAATTACTGGCACTTGAGGTATCCCATCTTAGGCCTCTAGGTTGGCAACGCATCTGCAATACCCCTGGTGTTGCAGGTGTCTATGGGCGGTGGTGATCTCTTACCATCAGGTAACCAGAATGCTCGTTTGTCAGCTATTTGACATAAAAAAAACTTCTGCAGGTGACTGTAGGTACATTTCGCGACAAGCTTTTATATCCCAGCTTGGTGTCATCATCATCATGCTAGCCTATGTACGTCCCACTGTTGAACACAGGCCTCCTCTCCGAATGAGAGGGCTTGGGCTGTAGTTCTCACGCGGGCCCAGTGCGGATTGGGAACTTTGCACACACCATTGAATTGCTTCGCAGTTGTACAGGTTTCCTCACGATGTTTTCCTTCACCGTTAAGCTCGTGGTAAATTTCATAATGTAATTTCGCATACATGAACATCGGAAAACTCTGAGGTGCGAGCCGGGGTTTGAACCCACGATCCTCAGCTTGCTAGTTTGGTGTATTTGTTTATTTTCTTTTTCAGAGCATAATAGCTTGTTTTATTTATTTTTATTTGATGTCATTTTACAAGTAGGAAAAATTGGTGATTTTACCGGGGATTCGAACCCGCATCTCCTACGAATAGAATCGACGCAGGCGCCGGCGCCAACCGGCCCCGCCCCGACCACGTGGCGGACCTGCCTGGGAATGAACCCCCACCTGTCACCTAAAAGCTTTTACTGCTATATGGGAGCGTGCGCGGTTTTAACTTTTTTGTTTTACGACTTCACTAATGGCCGTTACATTTTAAGTTGGGATTAAGTAATTACTCTCTTTTTTAAAGGTTTTTTATAAAAAATACCTGTAATACTTAATTAGCTTTATCATATAGTTTATTTATTTATATGTATGTTGCTGTCTATCCCACTGCCTATATTTATTTTAGACGTATTTTAGATGTATTTTTGTTCAGCTTTAATTTTCTGTTCTACTGTTGATGCACCTGCTGAAAACTAGATCTTCCTTCTATCTGTAAAAAAGGTTGCCTGGAAGTGATCGCTCTTAACTTAAGCGATGAGGCCGTCTATTGCTTACCTTGTATTTTTCTCTCTATGTACAGTCAAGTGCAAAAATAAGTATCTATTCGAACCACTCAAAAATATGTTACTTCGGCCTTATTGCGTCGGAATACGACTCTGTGGTACTTATTTTTGAAACTTTGAATAAGTTCATATTTTTACAATTGACTGTACCTGTTTTCTGTATCGTTTACTATTTTTGGTGAACAATAAAGAGTCATTTATTGTATTCTACTTGGCGACCGAGCTTTGCTCGAACACACGCGTTTTTCCAGAAATGAGACCAAGTTAGACCGATTGATCGCCCCGAAAACTCCAACACAGGTACCTAAATAAATATATATAAAAATAAATATAAGGTAAACGTCCGAGTGCTCGACACGCTAATGCCCAATAGACGACACCCTGCTGTCATCTCTATTGCTAATGACATAAGATTAAAGATGCCAAGTGCCAAGGGATACTCGCTTAAAGGTTAAAGGTCGCTTATGGATTTAGACAAATAAATAATAAAAGTAAATAAATAATGTAAGCATTTGGAGAAATAAAATGGGGTCCACTGACAAACAGCGTTGCGGCTTGCCGTAATATATTAAGCTGGCCCGGGCCTAGTATGAGTTTATCGAAATTAATGTGCAAAATCAATTTTGATATTTAGCGTTACGGCTAACGAAAACATCGTGATTAAAAATGCACACGCCTGCGAAGAAATTCTTCTTAGGAACTGCGGCCTAAGACTTAGGCCCTAAGTTCTCTCATTCTGAGAGGAGGAGGAGGAGGACCTATGCCCTGCAGTGGGATGTATAAAGGCTGAGACGACGTGTGTGAGAGATGAGTTTCCGATATTTTAATATAATAAAATAAGGTAGGTATAATCATAAAAATAAACATTGTAAATAATCGCACGTAGTTTTGCTTGCCAAGCACTAAAACGTAATTACATCCGACATACAGACAAGTGAAATTTACCAGAAGCTAGTTGTAAATTGGCTTCTATCCCCCAGGCTGCCCCTTCTTACATTTCAAACTGTCCTATTTTATGCAATCCTGGTAAACGCGGAAGCGAAATGTCCCTCAAATACCCCAGGGGACTCGGGGGAGTGGCTTTTAGCGCCATCTCGGGGGGTTTTATGTTCCTATATCACTCAATTTTCCCTGTTTAATAAATAGCAGTAAAAATTAAATGTTTTCATGTTTATTTTATATGCCGATAGATGTCACTGTACTGAAATTTGTGACACTTTCTGAAATTTCTGTCAGAGTTTTACTGTTTAATCAAGCTCCTGTGTAAAGTTTGAACATTCACTTATATACGACAATGTTTCAAAAGTTATAATGTGAAATATGAATGAAGTAAATGAATGTTGAATAAACAATTTTGGAAGGTTTTCTTTTTATTATTTTATTCATCAACAACAATAATTTTATGTAAGTACTTATTTTGGCCGTTTTAGTTTAGTAGGTTACTTATGAGTTCCCATCTTTATGTAAAGTACATTATGAGCATAAAAATTTTGTTAGAGAAAAAATAAGGTATCAACGATCACTTTTTATTGCGTAAGAAAAGCGTAAAATCGTAATGAATTAGAATATGTTCAAAAAACGTTGATAAAACTGACATCTATTGCGTGGAAGCTGGAAGTATAGGTAAGTGCTGAAGTTAAACTTGTGATTGTGACGTAGAAGTGCAAAACGTTCTTGCATTTATGCCGCCCTAGTATACGCGGAAGAGAATTTGCTCCAAATTCTCAACTAACGTGTAAACTGCCCCGTTCGCATTGAATTTTCTTTTCCTCAAATGACATGTTTTCCTTGGGGGTTGAAAATAGTGCCATCTACCGGATAGCCGTTGGTTGGTGGTGAATTAAAAGCTTCCTTAGTTTATGGCCGCCTGGTGAACGCGGAAGCGTTCGTTCCCTGCTTCGGAAAAGTTTGAACCGGGGAATTTTCCGGGTGCCCTCCGGGTGCTGCAGCGAGTGAATTAGCTTGTTCAGGGCAAAACCGACTCGGTTTGGTTAGGTTCAGAAGGCTGCAGGAGCGAAGCGAAGCGTATCGCAGCTCCTGCCTTAGCCTTCGATGTTAGGAATTTTTTTATAATATATTTTCACATATTAGCTCACTTCTCAGATCTAATTGAATTGAGTAAATTGAGTAAATAACACAATAATCATTTTACTTTTAGCAATAACTATAATATTGTTTAACAAATAAACTTTTCAATTTCATTAAAATAATCATTTTATGTTTATACTCTTTTATACTTATGCACAGTAATGTTATGCTAATTAAATTTATGCCAACTAACCGTTATGCCAATCCACATTATGCGCATTTATATTATGCGTAATAACGTTATGGCAATTTCAATTAGGACACTTAATTTATGCGAATTAATATAGACCCGAATTTTCCGCTTCGCACCATAAGAAGTTTGTCTTTGAATCTAGTTACTAGGGTTACGTATTATAATGTATAAATTTAAAATACATACAGTTGAAATACCGAAAATTATAAAATATAATGCATCAAAATATATAAAGTTATTTGACATAAGTTCTAAACGCATAACGAAAAATGCATATATTACAATTCTGGCACTCGCCGGCTGCTCCCGCGGCACGCTCGCTTCGCTCGCTCGGCTCGTGCTTGTTTTGGTCGTAGTTGAACCTAACACGCTCCTCCTCGCTACGCTCGTCGTCGCACCTAAAGTTTCTATTCAATTAATGGTCAGACTTTAGTTTAAAATGCAAGGCCTTGTTAGACAATATACGGCTTTCGATCAGTCGGTACGAGTATCTTATAGGTTAGGTCAGGTTAGAGTTTTGTCCAGGCGGGAAGCGCCTTAACTACGATGAATAGGAGCTCCGCTAGCGGAGCTCCGTCGACATTGTCTTACAGTCCTTAATTTTTCAGAATTTAACATGTAAATACAACGTAAATAGACTGGAGATGATGATGAACCTAGGCATTATATAGTATGTATTTTGACCGGTTTACTAATGATTTGGCGAAAATTATTTAGCAAATTATTAACTCCCAAACTATTAATCTCATATTTTTAGTTAGGCGAAATTTCATTTCACAACTCAACATTTCGCACTGATATCATTTCCCAACTAATGATTTGATAAATGATTATTATGCAAATTATTACCTGGGATTTTTTTAAGATGTCATTTGTGTTTTCGTCAAATGCGTTGATTGGCATTCCTTCATTTAGCAAGCAAACAAGCAAGCAAGCCAATGATTTTTTTCCGTTCTGTTACAAAAAAAACCTAACATCGAAGGCTAAAGCGGAAGCTACGCTACGCTTCGCTCCCGCCTTAGCCTTCTGAACCTAACCTATCCAAGTCGCTTCTGCCTAGTCTCGTCTTGCTCGCTCGCTTCGCTCGCTCACCGCCACATAATTTAACATTTATTCTTTTTATTATATATCATGACTGATATACCTACCTTATGTGTAAAAATTGGCTAAATGTTATTTGACTATTTGTAATTTGCCTTAGCCAATCATTTGCTACATAATTGTTTGCCACATAAAAGGTGATGAAGTAAAATTTTGCAATATAAAAATGTTGCGAAATAAGAAAAATGCGAAGCAAAGTTATGCCAAAGATTGGTTTGCCAAATGAAACTTCGACGAAAGGTTGGTTGCTAAATGAAATTTGGCGAAAAATATTTCGCCGAAAAGGCAGTACACCATTTTGACCATTATGAAAAACGTACTATAGGAGTTTTAATTGTTATTTCTTTCAACTATTATATATTCTGAACATATACATTGTGAACTTAGTCATTTTAATTGTATGTATTTCGACCAACATGAAAAACGTGCTTTATGAATTTTGATTAATATTTATTTTAACCTATATTTTACAATTTTCGGTATTTCAACTGTATGTATTTTAAATTTATACATTATAATACGTACCCAGTTACTAGAACCCTGTCGCAGGAAGCCTTTGTTGCCTTTATCAAGATTATTTCTTACTAGTGCCTGCGGAAAATCTGACTGCAACTAGGTTCTTCCCTTGTTCTTCCAAATGTCACATACGAACTTGTCAAGCAAGTTGCAGTAAACTTTTGTATCTTGCCGTCCCGCTGACGCTTATTTAGCGCTTATCTTATTATTATTATTTAATACAAGTGAGACGGTACCTGTCTATGATACGAACATTGATTTTCGAATTTCTCCGGACACGTTCGGAGCAAAAAATGTCGCTTCGCAATCGTAAATTTGTTTGGAGCAAATTAACCCTTTTCATTCAAAAAATTGTTAGCGTAGTCATTACACGGTACACAGCTAACTTGCCCTTTGTTTTTGGGTCAAATCTTGCAAGTTTTTGTGCACCACTTCTGGGGTCGGATTGACTTTAAATTTGGTATAAGTATTTATATTATTTAGATTGGATTGCAATTTTGCAATGCAAGAACACTTAAGAAAAGCTTGTGTTGAAAAAAAAATAGTATTCGAGATGCTTAGAAGATTTTCAATAATTTTCCCGTCAGCCACCGGCCAGCGTGTACCAGGCACCCATAATGCGTAGTTAGTCACGCAGCGCACGTGGTGTTTGATGTATTAATATTGGGGGCTTTTAAGGTTATCGCTCGGGCGAGGTGATCTGGCCCGATAGTCCGATACCATGCCATCCGACCGCACACGGCCATGCTGCCTTGGTTAATTAAAATTTAATATTTTGATATTGTAACTGTTATCCGTGACTTCATCATCATTCTAGCCTACATACAGGGCACAGGTCTCCTCTCAGAATGAGAGGGCTTGGACCGTAGTTCCTACGCGGGCTCAGTGCGTCACACACACCATTGAATTGCTTCGCAGGTTTATTCAGGTTACCTCACGATGTTTTATTTCACCACCGAAAAGCTCTTGGCAAATTTCAAATGTACACATTTCAAATTTCGCACATCAGATTCGAAAAACTCAGAGGTGCGAGCCGAGGTTTGAACCCATGATTCTCTGCTTGAGAGGCCATAGGTCCAACCACTAGGCCACCATGGCTTTTTTTCGAGTTTTTTGGTTTCGAGACATGTGGCACAGTTGTTTTTAATGCCACGTTTATGAAATTCATAACGTTATTTTTGAGAATTTTCATGGGTTAATTCAACTCCCGGATCTGAAGCCGTATTGCCTAACGTTTCTGACGCCCGCAATCGCAATCAAATGGCAGTTTTTGTATTGGATTTCGAATGTTTACGCGTCCGAAGACGTATGTGAAGTCTACTGTGATAAACCAATAAACCTACTACTGAGATTCTTTGAAGCCGTCGCAATTTTGAATGAAGTCCCGACTGTTGAATTTTAATCTACCTACTTAACAGAATTCCCAGATGGGGAAAGCTTACAGTGAAATTCCTAGTGCTGATATATGATGATTTATTTATTTAAAATTACAGTTTGCATTTTAACAGCTATAGCCAAACCGGCGCAAACTTATAAACTTACGTCCACTTGCAGGCTTTTCAGTCTGGGTTTAAGTGGTCTTAAGCTTAAGTCCTGTCAGATCCATACAAGAACTGTCAGTTTAAGCCTTAAATCGAGATTTAAATAAAAAAACCTACAAGACGTCCTTAATACAGCTAAATTAACTTATAATAACTTATCTTATCTACCTATCAAGGTACAGAGCTCTCAGGCATCTGGCGTTCTGCCATACTCTTGTACTCGGTCATCAGGAGCCCGTAGAGGTTGTAAACAGAGGGCTAGTTGTTGTATGCGAGAACTGTCATTTGATTGTGATCGCGACGCGAGTGTCGGAAATGCAATAAACCCGCAGGTCTGCGTGCGGCGCCGCCGTTGATGATGACACCAGAATTAAAGACTACTGCATTTTTTAAAAGCTTTTATTTAACTTGCAATGTATCTTGTATCTATGTACAGTCGAGTTAATAAACTTGTGAGCAAAAACTTTATCAGAAATATCTGAACACGACTTTGTAAACGGTGTAGAAGCATGTTCACATATTTTTGATAAAATTTTTGCTCACAAGTTTATGAACAGTCGTATTTGCGGGTCAAATTTTGCAAGTTAAATTTGACCCACTTTTAGTAGTCGGATTGTCTTAAAATTTGTCATATTTATGTAAATTGCGTGATACAATAATCTGGTAGTGACATACTGGTTTCGAGTTTTGTAGTAGCTCTGCAGGATCGCCTCCGCCGGACGGAACTTCAACGGTTAATGGCATCGACTTGAAATTTGGTATGCAAACGTAGTTTGGGAGACAATGCAAGTACAGTCGACAAAAAGTACAGTCACCAAAAAAGATTGTATAAAAAATACTAAAAACTTATTTCGTACTACTTTTTTATGAAAAGATCAAATTCAAATTCAAATTCAAATGATTTATTCAGTAAATAGGCCGCAATGGGCACTTTTACACGTCATTTTTTTAAACTACCAGCGCTTTCGGAAAGACCATCATTGCCAAGAAGAATGCGCCGCAAGAAACTTGGCAGAAAGTCATTTTTTCATAAAAATAAAATTACAAATAAAATACTTCAAAACTATATTATACAATTAAAGAAAAAAAAATACAAAAAATAATAATAAAAGAAATACAGGGATACTGATCTTCAAGGCAGTCAGGTTTTAGGCTCAGTGTTGCCACGTCTTCGTGCGGGTGTGCGCCATTACTAAGCCCCCGAACAGTGCTCGTTAGCTTTTATTTGGACACCGGACTCCCGTTCCAGCGCCGCCTACACTCGCGGACAATCAAAGACAAAAATGATTTATTTCCCAACTGTTTCATATGGACGAACGATTTTTCATTTCTGAAACTTAATTTCAGGATATATTTCAGTACTTAATTGTAGAACCCTATAGGTTCATTTTTATAACAATCCTGAAGTAGGTACTTGCAGTTTCAAAATATAACGTTTGGCCATATTGTCTTGTCGTGACAAGTCATGAATAAACAGTACTTAATACCTTGGCGATTGAGATTCAGTCGTGCGAAAACTCGGAAATATACATTTCCCACTGCAGTGGCAAGACCGATCTATAATTGTTCGTTTTCGAAAACCCCCGCGTAGCAAATTTCAACGAAAACAACGTATTTAATGCTACAAAACTGTGAAATCAACCGTCCTTTTGCAACGCTTTGTTTACATAACATACCAGCAAGTGCTTGGGTCTGTTTGATGCAACACCGCTATGATTTTATTTATTTTTCTATTGTGGTCTTATAGAAATTCATTGTATACTGCTACATATATCTTGACAAGTTGTGCACGAGTGCGTGACACTTGGTAGAACTCCGTCACAGTCAGTATTTGTGTCATTAATTAAAAAAAGTGGATAAGAACAGCAGAGGGTCCCTGCGACGAGGTTCCACCGAGCGCCACATACGAACTAGTCAAGGTATAGTAGTACCTGGATGACCGAGCTATGCTAATAATAAGCTGGGAAAACTAACAGAGATAAAACCAGCTAGATCGATTTGTCATCCCCGAAAACCCATATACTAAATTTTATCGAAATCGTTGAAGCCGTTTCCGAGATCCCCGATATATATACAAGAATTTCTCGTTTAAAAGTATTAGATAAGTGTCAGAGGTATCGAACGTCACGAACTTTGATTTCCAAATTTCGTAGTAGCCCCGTTGGTCCTTTTACTTGTCCGCAGCTGTACGTAACGTTCTCAGTGCGTTATCGCGTCCATGTGGGCTGCGCCGGCGCAGCGTCGGGCGCCCGCGCCGCGTCGCGCTCATCAATATATTTAGATGATTGCCAATGGGAAATGCTCCCGTTCCTATGTAACGGTTTAGACAGGTCTATTGGCTTATAAACAAGCTTCTAACCGCGGCTTTGTTCGCACCATTGGTTCACACCGTTAGAAAATTTACTCAAAACTCCTTTTATTTTTTAAAACACACAAAATTGGCATTAAAAGATTTTAGGAAAAATACAACGTTTTTTCCTTTTTTTGTATTTTATTGAATTGGTGGTAAACACAGAATACAAATCTGTAGTGGTAATAGAACTTATCCTGTATCTTGGGCGCCCTGAAGACTTGGTATTCCAAACAAAAAGCGAATTACAGTGTTCTTAATAGATACAGAGGTAATAGTTCAGAAGAAGCAGAATGAAACCTTCCTAATTACTACCAATGCCACAATATAAAATAATAATAAAAATATAGAAAAGGTTGTGTGTGTGTGTGTGTGTGTGTGTGTGTGTGTGTTTGAGTTTGCGTTATGTTAGATTACAATTCAATACAATACAATGTCTCCTTATTGTACACCAGAAATAGTAAGCGATACAGAAAACATGTACACAGAGACCTACCTACTATAAAAAAAACTGCAGAAGTGGTAAATGAGCAACTGGGACTGCAAGAAATACAGTGCAACGCGTCAGAATGCCTAACCACAACTCAACTACAAATTTTTTACAAATTCTCACCAAAAAAACACACCTACAAGCAGCTTATCAAGGATCCATCGGCAAAACGCCTCCAAAAACGGCGAAACTAGAAAAAACATCGGCGCCGGCGCCGCGACCCCAATAAATTATATTGGCATTTGTCAATACGACGCCCCCGCCCGCCCCTGATATGTCGGTGGAAAAAATAGAGGAAAAAGTCAAGAGGCAAGAATGGAGTAGGATGAAGTTTTGATAGCGGGATAAATTTTGTAACTATTCCGGTTATTATTTTATTAAATGTAAAGTAATACATTTATTGACACAAATTTCACACGTACGTAAATAATAAAAACTAACAGTAACACATGCACATGCATGAAGCATGAATAAAAACTAAAAATAACAATGCGTGCCTCTTGAAGGCTTGCAGAAGCCTTCCATAGTATGCAGTAACGTCTCAAACGTAATGTTGAAAATTAAGTTTCAAAAGGTACCATTTTTTGAACTAACAATATGGATGACGTTGTTCGGAAATAATGCATTTTATTTTATTTCATTTTATAAATTATTCTTTGGACTCATGTAATGTCGAAAGAATCATCAGGAGACATTAAAGAAAATTGGAACATAGATTATCAAATCTATGACATCACTTTACAAGAGCTGTCATCGCAAATGTCAGTGTCCTCAATAGCAGCACGTATCTGCCTGATGCAGGTATGGTACCTATCGACGAAGTAAAAAGTATCGGCGAAAAAAAGTATCAAACTTCGAAACTAACAGTACAGCTAAAACGAGCTAGGGCGACTCTTTCAATCAACATTCTGTACAATTTCTAAGGGCATTGCCATCTCGCGAAATTTTGCGCAAATTAAAAGGTCGGTATTCCCGAAAACTCTCATCGCGTTATGCACCCCTAGTAGTCTCAGACGCAAACACGAACCCTTAGCATAGAAATGAACCCTGCATTTCGCACGCACACACTGCCATCTAGGGGCTAGCAATCGTTATAGGTTCTATAGAATACGAATCACTCCAATGTATCTATGGTTGCCTAGTACATCGTAACAAAGTGCTTTACGGCATTTGGTTCAAAATGACGTCAAGGTTAGAGGATCACAATAGTTCGTATACTTTGGACTGGGTAAACGTGAACATTTTCATGTATGGAGTGGGGGGGAATAATGGAAAGAATTCCGGGGAAAACCCTTGGAAAAACAGAGAGGTATGGGAAGCGTTCAGATGTTGCTTTAAATGCCATCTTAACTTCCGCTCCTGAACTACGTGGAAAGTGGAAAAAGCTTCTCACTTTCATGCTGCCCTGGTAAACGCGTCAGCAAAAACCTTCAGCCATTTTGATTAAAGCTTTCTCTCGTTGTGAATGACACCTCTTTGGAATGACATAAGAACTCAACAGATTCAAAATTTAATTTTAATTTTAATTTTCAATTCTTGCAATCAAATCTGGGTAGAAATCAATTTTACGGTGATTCATTAGCTTAGCAGATGCATGGAATATGAAGATGGTATTTGCAGTGAAAACTTTTCACTCCTCTGGTTCACGATAGCCTCTGGTCATTCGTCCAACTCGTTGGTGGACGTCCTACGCTGCGCTTGCCGATCCGTGGTGATTAATGTAGGTATGTGTAATATAATGAACCGAACGAAAACCATTAGAATTGATCGAGTCTCAAGTAGTAGTGAATACTGACTTCTTATACAATAACATCTAGCTAGCTAGCTGCTTTCATCCCAGTAACACAACAAACGTGCCAACTACTTAATTGCATTGTCGTGTCACTTAAAAACCGCATGGGGTCAGGCCACTAAAAAAAGGGTCACTGGGGTCACCCGCATAAAAAAGGGTCACCCGAATAACATTGCGTAAAATTTGCCCGTGAATTATTGCAAACATAAGGCGGGCGAGGCGCGTTGGCGCCTCTGGCTGGCAGGCAGATGCATGCCTTCGCGGTATTGTGGTCGCCACTTAGATGTAATGTGCAAAAGATTGCATATTTGATTCGATTTTTTGCACGGATTGAGAAAATATTTGGTGTTCGTAATAAATAGGTTATTGTTTGGAACTAAAGAAGGGAAAGCATGATAAATACGAACTTTTCTGACAATATACGATGGAAAGCCTTTATGCACTAAATATAATACTACACTAGCTGGTGCCCGCGGCTTCGCCCCCGGTGTAGTTTTTTTTATAATTTTCTAAATCTTTTATAATAACCTTCTGACAATAGCAAACACAAAAAAAAAGAATTAGCGATTATCGGTCCAGCCGTTCACGCGTGATGCCGTGACCAAGGGAAATAGGGATTCCTTTTTATATATATTAAGATTTGTACAATACGAGTAGGTACATTAAACTCAATACCAAAAATCAATGAATAAAGATATCAATTACCATAATATCTACTCAAATCTCGGCGGGACAACGGAGGGCGATTATGGTATCGGTTACAGGACCGCGGCATGTGGTTACTATCAGAGGGACTAGCAGTTTTAAATATCACCCTGTGTACAAAGTGTTCAGAAGCACCCTGTATTTTTACTAACGTAGCCCCCGAAATGCCGGTTGTGAAGAATTTAGTTATCGCAGTCTAAAGACATTTTCTTACACTCTGTACCCTTAGTGTAAGTTTTCGGTTACAAAATACGTATCGATCGCGTTCGCGTTAAAATCTCAATTTATATGGAAACACGAACAGCGCCTCTAGCGGAACGTTTGCGATGTTCGTGTTTCTATACAAATTGAGATTTTAACGCGAACGCGATCGAGACGTATTTTGTAACCGAAAAATTACACTAAGGGCACTGGTTATCGCTATGCCACGGCGACTATGCAAAAACGACCGAGTGCGTTTCTGGCTACACGTAATGTAGAGTTCCGTACTAATCATCATCATCATCATAATAATAAGCCGTAGGAAGTCCACTGTTGGACATAGGCCTTCCCCGTAGTGTAGCGTGAGGTCTCCGAAATGTCAAATCTCATAGTTTTTGGATGAGCTACGCGGGTTTATTTATAATAAAAAAAAAATTGTGAATATTTTGCATTACCTGAAATTAATTATGGCAATTATGCGTTACGGGGCAATTAATGTCTGTGTTTTGAGACAGTTTTGTCTTTCGAAAACTTTTGTCCTCCCTTTTTTTCCGAACAAAACGGGACTAAGCAACACTGTGGTTGTTGGATATTTTGATGGTACGGTTTTAAGGTGTTTTAAATATGATTTTAATCTAAGCTTTGTTTTAACGCCCGTAATAACAGACTCTGAAAGCCACACTTAAAAACCTCACGCAACAGTGCGCCATCTAGTGAGACAAAAAACGATAGCCCTCATTAACGTTTGGCAACCAGATTCATTTCGCAACTTTTCATTTCGCAACTGTTTAATATTTCTGAAACTGTAAATATTTCAGGATTTCTACAAAACTAAACTAACCTACCCTAAAGGATTTTCTACACGATGGCCCTGAACTAAATTCTGAAATATTTAAAGTTTTAGACTGCGAAATGAACGTATACCCCTCCAGCTGCTTCGGTTGGAAACGGCCTGCATCCATCATGAACCCGCGGCTTTAATTAACCAGAGGCCGTATTGTGTAATAACGCGCTGACGTTCGCGATTGCATTTTATCATCTCTTTGTACCCTCGCCTTACCTTCCGTGTAAGTAACAGAAAGAAGAACTTTTTTAGACAGGCCTCTGGTCGCCCGTCCATCTCGTTACGTCTTACGCAATGTACATACGCAATGCGGGAAATATTCAATATTAAGTTTATGAAAATTATTCAATTCTGTTATCCCAAATTCGAGGCGTCATTTCAAATATCGGACCTCCTTGGTCGGTTTCATGGGCATGTTGCGGCGACTGCTGCCATTGTTGTAAATACTAGGGTTCCATAATGACCGAAGGGACTGAAAAGTTACGTAGGAGACTTATTACGCCATCTGTGGAGGAGTAGCTTAAATAGTTTCATTCAAACTTAGCAATGCAAGCAAGCTACGTATTATGCACCATTTTACAATAACTATTTGATGCTACTTTTGATAAATTCTTCGTTAAACGTGTTTCTGGTTTGGCTTCGACACCATTTAAATGTAAAATGTTTGTTAATGGCTCACAACTGTGAACAGCGCTCTCTAGTGATGAGTAGCTAAACTACGTGAACACATCTGAAAGCTATCTCAGCCTCTTCAAGGACAGTTTTATCACTGTAGTTTTTCTCAATAGATGTCGTAACGAGCACATAACTAGAGCAATGAGGGCTATCGCGTATGAATTCGCCACTAGAGGCGCTAGTGTAGCGTGAGGTCTCCGAAATGGCAAATCTCATAGTTTTTAGGTGAGCTACGCGGGTTTATTTATAATTAGAATAAATTTGTGAATATTTTGCAATATCTGAAATTAATTATAGCAAATATGCGTTCCGGGGCAATGAATGTCTGTGTTTTGAGACAGTTTTGTCTTTCAGAAACCTTTGTCCTCCCTTTTTTCCGAACAAAACGGGGACTACGCAACACTGTGGCATGCTCGATACTTTTATGGTACGGTTTTAAGGTGTATTAAATATGATTTTAATCTAAACTTTGTTTTCACGCCTGTAATAACAGACTGAAAGCCATACTTAAAAACCTCACGCTACAGTGCGCCATCTAGTGAGACAAAAAACGATAGCCCTCATTGAACAGTTCATGGACATGGACCTCCGAGAAAAGAAGTTACTTTACTTCAGATTTTTAGTGAAATGGCATGTCGCTTCTTTGCGACAAAACTGTGCTAGGTAGGTATCTCCAACCAAAGTTACGATATTACCAGATGTCACAGAAAATCTCTGAATACAAAACATATTACATACATAGGTGCTTACCTACTTTTAAAAATGAATTGATTCTCCTTTAAGCAACATACCATATTTCTAGAGTATTTAAGGTAGGTACTTTCCCTTGCTATCCCATATTTTAGGGACGCCCTGTATTTTTGCTAGCTTTAGTTAGATCAACTGAAATGTAGTTTTTGTTTTTAATTTTTTCTATAGATTTGATTCTTCTAAATTTCTAGGCAATGATGGTCTTTCCGAAAGCGCTGGTAGTAGGTATAACAAAGTGACATGTAAGTAAAAGAGCCCTTTGCGGCCCTTACAGAATACCTAAACTTTTTAATCTTTCATTATATCTAATAAAAAAAATTGGCCTATATAGGACGTCCCACTGCCGAGCACAGCACAGATCAGAATGACTGAGAGCAGTACGAGTTATTTTTGTTGTTTTTTTATTTCAGGCATCTCGGCAACAGCTCTAACGATTTAGGTGAAATTTACTATGTGGTGCATCTGGGGCTGCATAATAGATCTAATTAGCCTTGTCTATCTTTGGGAAAACTCTTGGTCCTGACCCTAATGAAGGGTAAGTAACAGGAATACATCATCATCTTCATCAATCGGTAATGAAATAAAACCTAGCCATTTGAGTAGATTGCTCAAAAATTGGTTATTGCAGCGATACTTAAGTCACTTATGATTAGTTCTCGAGAGCAAAAATTTTTTTTATTTGACTGAATGGCAAACGGGCAAGTGGGTCTCCTGATGGTAAGAGATCACCATCGCCCATAAACATCTGCAACACCAGGGGTATTGCAGATACGTTGCCAACTTATAGAGGCCTAAGGTGCGATTACCTCAAGTGCCTGTAATTTCACCGGTTGTCTTACTCTCCACGCCGAAACACAACAGTGCAAGCACTGCTGCTTCACGGCAGGATTAGCGAGCAAGATGGTGGTAGCAATCCGGGCGGACCTTGCACAAGGTCCTATCACCTGCAAGACGTTTGGCGGCTGTATGTAAGCTTCTTTTAACAGGAATAGGAAAAACTATGACATTTTACACCCCCGACGCAAAACTTATAACACCCTTGTGTTATAAGTTTGACCGCTATGTGTCTGTCTGTGGTACCGTAGCTTTTAAACTTGTGTACCGATTTGAATGCGGTTTTTTTGAAAGCACGTTTACTAGCGATGGTTCTTAGATATGTTTCATCAAAATCAGTTCAGCCGTTTTTGAGATATTGAACTTTGAAGTGACAAAGTTTTTCCAACTTTTTGTTGGTAGGTTATTACTCACCTAAATACCTACATATTACATAAGTATACCTTCCTATTAGTTTTGTGATCATAACATACCTATCGCTAAATCTTTTGAGATTACTAGAATCCACTCTTCAACCAAAGTACTTAATCCCAAACAAATCAATAAACCGATAACTGAATAAAATCAAAAGATCGGAAGTCCATTAATATCTGTTTACCGTTATTCCGGACGCGTTCATTGTTCAACAAATTAGCTCTTAGCACTAAGTGTTCTCTTTTTAATCTTTTCATTTGTTTACGCACGCGACCGGAACACTTGGTGAGAATTGACTTTTCATATTTCGAATGAATCGGATGTTTTGAAAATGGATTTGGGTTCGGGTGTTTTTTAAGCGCGAGTGTGATTAAGTATTTTTCTGCTAGCTATTTTTAGGTGCAAGATGTGATGATAAAATCAAAGAAAATACGCCAATCCGGCGATGCTACAGTTTTTTTTTTGTAATTTTTAAGTCAATGTCGAGTTTAAAACAGGCCCTAAACTAGGAAGTGCAGAATTCGAACTTCTTGTCTTGCCGTCCCATATTATTATTTAATACGAAAGTGAGAGATGGATGGTACGATACGAACTTCGATTTTCAAATTTCGTAGCAGCCCCCTGTTTGCCAATCTTCTTTAAAATATCTCTGGTCTCGTGGAAATATTCCAACCAGTCACCTCTATAGGTAGGTACTCTGGAGCCATTCAAAGGCTCATCATCATCTTGGCCTAAATAGGTACGTCCCACTGCAGGGCACAGGCCTCCTCTCAGAATGAGAGGGCTTGAGCTGTGGTTCCCACGCGGGCCCAGTGCAGATTGGGTACTTCACAAACACCATTAAATTACTTCCCCGTTGTGTACAGGTTTCCTCATAATGTTTTCCATCAGCGTAAAGCTCGTGGTAAATTTTCAAATGTAATTCCGATAAGCTCAGAGGTGCGAGCCTGGGGTCGAACCCTCGACTCTTTACTTGAGAGGCAATAGGTCAAACCACTAGGCCACCACGGCCTCATTCAAAGGTTGCCCACTTCGAATTTCCCTCGAAGTATAATACCTATTCCCTTGTTCTAGAAGACCTACATAGAGGATTCAAATGTCTTAAAGATCTCTAAAAAACCCACCAACGGATTCACCAACTGATTGATCACCGGTACCATTAACCGGTATACCGATATCGTACCGTTTCGGTACTGATATGTCGGCTAAGCCCGGCCACAAACATGCCACTTACGGCCACTTCGGAAAACACTTAGCGCCGCCGTAGAACTACGAATCTATACGACCCGGCCCTATTACTACGAAGTGCAAAATTCGAATTTCCTATGTTGCCGTCCCGCTGACGCTTATGTCATTTAATACGCGAGTGAAAGGGACGGTGCGATACGAACTTTGATTTTCGAGTTTCGTAGTAGCCCCTCAGGGCCTGTGGCTGTATTGTCTAACGTGCGGACGTTCGAGATCACATTCCCCATCTCTTTCTACCCCCGTCATATGCCGTGTGACAGAAAGAAGTGGTGAAAACGATTGTGATTCCAAGTGTGTTAAAAGGGCCCCTGTTTTTGGAGTTGCTTGGACAAACGGGTCTAGGTTTTGGTGTAACTACAGGGTGAGGTGAAATATTTAACGTGAATTAAAGTTAGTGTTTCATGCTCAGTTAATGCTGGACAATTTATAATGCATTAATTGTTGAAAATAGTCTGAAATTTTTTGCGGTTTTCATACATTGACTGCGTGGTTTAATTTGAACAATGTATGGAAACCGCAAATTTTTCAGACTATTTTCAACAAATGGATTAATTAATGTATTATATTAATATTATATTGTCCAGTATTAACTAAGCATGAAACACAAGACTTAATTTTGATTCACTTTCAGTGTTTCACCCTGTAAAATGAAATAGAGATCTTGAGATTATAGTGAAACGAGTCGTAGTAGCGTATAGTGGATTAAGTTATTAAATACAACCATTTTAGACAAGGAATGTTATAAATAATTATAGGTACATATTTACTTACAGTATTTTTATTTTACCAATGAGACTCCGTGGCCCCTTGTTTTTTTTTGTATATAAGCTGGAATGATGTTCTAGTAAGAACTGTGCAAAGTTGAAAAAGTGAACATCGCGCAGCTTTTTGATTCCCCTGTTAAGTTGAGAAAATGTAAATATACCGAGCGGCAAAAAGTCTGGCCCACAAACAAATGTATGAAGTCATAAGTAATTTTGTATGTAGAGTGGGCCAAATGTGGCGCTGAGTATATTTTCATCTGTTTCTTACACCACGATAATAACGACAATACCTAAGTACTAGTATGACTACAAGATTTGACTTAAAGGTTATAAATTAAATAAACCCTTTTAAAATAACCCTGAAACTAAAATGCTACCCGGATTCCGATAGTACCTACCTACTCGTACATACACACAACATAGGTACGCAAACTCTTTATTGCATATAAAAACATTAAATAAAAAAAAAAACAGAACAAAGAGATAAGTACAAAGGCGAACTTTTCCCTAATAAGGGATCTCTTCCAGCCTGTTGGTAGTCCTGTCTGTCTGTCTGTAAGTCTGCACGGTAGCCACTCCACACCGGGCATCCGATACCATCATCGAAACGTAATACTGTACGTACTCAGGGTTAACCCGCTTACCACTTGACTCGTTTAATTGGGTTATTACACATATTAATAACTAGCTTTAACCCGTGGCTTCGCTTGCGTAAACCATTACACTCATCCATAGTAGGTACAAACAGTCGAACGAAATGAATCGGGTATATCGGGTTTGTCCTAATGTAATGGTTTAGGAGATTATATCTGCTGAAACCAACGACTTTTCAGGAAATTTATAAAATACATCTACCCTAACAAAACCCAATTAAATAACCAAAGGTGTTCTGAAATATTTTCAGTTTCAAGTATTAGGACAAACGATCATTAGGACAAACGACGTTAGGACAAACGACGTTAGGCGACACGACGGGCTCTCAACTGAATTATGTACCAGGGTGAAATTTTTGTTGGCATGCCATATTGATTATTAAAAGGTTCCACCGTGGTACAGTCAAGTGCGAAGATATCGACACGGCGAAAGTTACAAAAATATGTAAGTATATCTACTTACATGTTACGCACTTAACATTAAGGTCCCTGTACCTATACCGTATTTTTGTAACTTTGGCCGTGTTGATATCTTTGCACTTAACTGTATATGAATCAGTTAGTTCGACAGTACATAGTGCTATTTAAATTCAATTCAATCAAATTCAAATTAATTAGCCCACATCCACCCACTGCTGGCCTCTTCATTTTCACGCCACTTTGCCCGGTCCTGTACCAGTCTCATCCACAGCTTACCAACCGACTGCCAGATGTCATCCAACCATCGGGCCGGTGGTCTACCCACCGTTCTTTGATCCTGTCTTGGTCACCATTCCGTGGCCTCTCTTGAATAGGTACTTGTTGAAATTCAGTTTGTTTAGCGTGAATTTTATAAATACATACCATCAAAACATATTTATTTGGTCCCTAAACTCCAATTCAATAGAATCTGACAATCCTGTAGACACTTCCAGCCTACTAATATACACACCGGGCTGCCTAAGGCTTTGTGATGTGATTATTATTCTTTTTTGATTCCTTTTAGATGATAATTGCAACAACAGGGACATATATAATCAAGTGTGCCCACGATAGGGTGTCTTAAATATGTAGAAAATTGACAGATTCTATTGAATTGTACTTTAGGTACATACCAATATAATAATCATTATTATTTATTTATTAACCAATGAAAATTTACAGCATAACAGTTCATATCAATGCACTGTAAAAAAATGTAGAGACAAAATTAAATAAACCTTTTTTCCGTTCAAGAATACATTTGTGTCAAATTGTAGCAATTTTAAATTCTCAGCTCAATCAAACCCAATCCTTAACTTAATCCCATTCATAAAAAAACGATAATTGTTCTAAATTCGAAAAGATAAAAGCGAATTAAAAGAAAATTTATTATTGACACTTGAGCGAAGCCCACTTCTTTTATTGGTCAACCGCAGGCCGCGAGCGACGCTATTGGTTCATTTGAATGGGGTTCTAGGGCGGGAAAGGGACGGTGATGGTGGGGAAACGCCACGGTAAGTAGGAGAGAAAGAGACGGATAGACACTTGTCAAGCACTTACCGCGAACGCAAGGCGATAACAGTACGTTAGGAAGTTAGTAGCGTGGGCGTTAGTCATGGCGAGAATTGGCTCGCAGTGGCTTCATTATTCTTTCGTGTTCTGGTTTTTGTTTTCATTATAACTTTACCTACTTGAAACCTTTACACGATAGGTGTGTCATGTTAGATCTGAATAGTAATTATTGTTGGTTATTTAGTAGTTCTTTATTAATTCTCTTTAGACACAGCAGCCATTTTTGTACGTTTTTAAAACTAGTATAAAGTAAATATTTAAATTATATTTTCTGCTTTATGTCTCAAAAGTAACGCTACGATGATTACGGCTAAAGGGAGAGCAGCACAATTTTACTAAGTATTTTCTGTGCCTACTTGAATACTAAGTCTTATTGACTATAGAGGTAGATAATTATCCAAAAAAATGTTTCGAGACAAACACCTTACCAACGCTTAAATATTAAGCTGCGCGTATGGTGTGTAGGTATAGGTTTTATTTCCAAAACACGCCTCTAACTACGATAAGAATACATTTAATTAATAAACATAAATCTCAAGTCCTTGGGTGAAATACTTGTTATATACCGACAGTCGACAAATATATAATATGCAGATGAATAGGTCGAAATATAAGAGTTCCGTTTTATCCACTTCGGCTGTTTATGAAGTCCTAAACATATCATAACAATAATTTTATTTCGAAATAAATCTACTAATTAAAGTACCTAATACCTACTTACTTACACTAATTACACTAATATAATATACCTACCAATGTACACTAATGATATACCTAGTAATGTTTAACTTACACTTATTTAGTACGTTCACTACACTGAAAAAAAGGATAGCTGTACTAATTAGGCTACTTGACGTTTAGCCAAAATTTACTAATTAGGAACCAAAATAATTTATTTATTTATTTGGGAAACAAACAGCATATATAACACAGTTGAATATGAATATAACTTAGTTGTTAGGTACATAAGCCAAAGCAGTTTCCACTTATAAAGAAATAAGTATCATTTTTTTTTGTTATTTATGCAAAACTGATTTTGTAAGACATCGACATCACCTAACTTTTAGCTACTAGTACCAGGCCTTAGTTTTGTAGTCACTCAAGTTATGTTACAAGCAATATTTTTTTTTAATATTAGCAAATCTTTTTTTTTTCAGTGCAGGATGTTATAGACATTTATTAAGAGTCCCACTGTTAAAAAAGTAGGAGTGCTTTCTGCCATTCATCCAGATCATACTGCTGCCACTCGATATTATTAGCGTCCAAGTCATCGGCAGATATTACCTGCCCAGTCCCATTTAAGTTAAGCCGTATATCTTTGCGTCCATCTATTTCATTTCACTATTTAGAAAATAAAGTACTTACCTATCTTTTGCGGTGAAGGAAGACATCGTGAGGAAACCTGCACAAACCTGCGAAGCAATTCAATGGTGCGTGTGAAGTTCCCAATCCGCACTGGGCCTGCGTGGGAACTATGGCCCAAGCCCTCTTGTTCTGAGAGGAGGCCTGTGCCCAGCAGTGGGACGTATATAGGCTGGGATGATGACCTATCTTCATCAAACATCGGCCAATTCACGATAGCCTTACAGGGGCCTGCGACCAAAGCGATCAAATCGCATTTCACGTAAACATCTTCAAGAAAAACTCACTGATCCCCACTACTTATGCTACTTCAGAAGCTTTTTTAAAAAACGACCGCCCTAAAACATCGATATCTCTTTCTGACTACTTTCAAAGCAGCCACGGTTAGAATCTTCTGTCTCCCTCTACAGCTTAAACACGTCAAACAGGCGGGCAAGTAATCTATCACGCAAAGTTTATTCGTTTGAAATCGCTTCTGCGGTGAGGTGGCTCTAAGCGCGGTCGAGTGTTCGTGAATGTTTAAAAATGGAATCAAAATTAAAAAACTTACAGTCCCTTACATTGCAAGATTGTGAAAAAATAACGACGCCATTCTCAATAAACGATATATTGACGAAGGAGAACGAGGCAAAAGTGAATTTGAAAATGGAATGCTCGACGGTTTTGGCGCGAAGAGTTTTTTAAAACCGGCCAGTTACAGCAAGGAGGATTTTGGGAAGAAGGAGGTTGTTAATAAAAGTTTGAATTACTATGATGATTGTAATTACCGGGATTATGCTGATGACGCTGCTTTGGACATGACGAGGAAGCACTATCCGGTCACTGAACTCTCTGGTAAGTGGTCATTCATAAGTATTTATTGATACATAAAAGCATTATTTATTTTTGAGTAGAGAAGTTATAAAATATAGCTTTTGCCGAAGTTTCTTTTTCATTACACAACCGAAACCGTTTTTTTTTATTTTGATTCAAGTTACATCGCAGGTAGGTCAACTAAATGTAGAGTCTTAAAAACTCAATAAAAAATGTAGCGTTACCTAAGGCAAGTGCACATTTACAGTTGAAGGGTTTTTTATTATTATTTTATTATAAAAACTTTTCTTATTAAGTATTAAACTATGTAGGTAAATGGGTACTTCTATCTTAATGTTCTATTACTTTTTTGCCAAATATTGTCTCAATTCTGTTTAAGTTTCACCCAGTACTGTTGTCTCTATTTATCTTTGATTTTTAAATTCGCCTACCTAGTCAAGATGTTAAAAACCGCCACACTATTTATAATTAATATGACCTATATGTATACCTGTATAGTTTTAATTAAACAAAAATGTTGTCATTTAACATCACTGTATGTCTTTTAGGGTACTTTTTTAGGGTTCCGTACCTGAGGGGTCCGAAATGAGCCCTATTGCTATCACTTCAATTGGAGTTACTACAGTCTTTAAATTGACATTCTCTGTGGTAGAGTTCAACTCGCACTTGGCTGATTAATTTTATAACTTATCAGCCTTAGTTGGGCCATTTTTTATTTTTTTGTCGTTTTTTTATAATTTTAAGTTTCTTTTTTTCTAATGTTATTATTAGTTACGAAATTTCCCTACATGGAATTTTTTTTAGGACATAGTGTGAAATTGGGCTTATACCATAGTCAGAATAAGCAACTTTACCAATTCACTAAATTGCATTGAAATCTGAGAAAAATATATCGACATCAAAATAAAAAATGGTCCAGTTATCGTTTACGTTAATATAATGGAGCTCACTACTGTAGATAGATATTGTACTGTACATTTGACAACTGACAGCTGTCAACCCGATCTCTTTTTTTAAATCAAACAGACCAAGGCACGAAATCTATTAATCTCACGAAACGTGTGGTTAGCCGAAATAAAGTTTAAATTTATTTTTTATAAAAAAACGGAAAGTGAAAAAAAAATTGACCTACCATCGATAAAAAATGTAATATGGATTATGGTCCGTAAATTGTAATGAAGTGTGTACTTTTTGTATTTTTAGTAAAAAGTCTTCCTCATCATAGTGCTGGAGTCCGGATTTCTTAGTTGGCAATAGTGCTGTTGCCCACCCTCACATTGCGGCGGGCTATACAAAAATAACAATAATATATTTTTCACCTCAGCAGCTCAAACAGGCAGGTTTTGCTATGAGAAATCAGTGAGCAAAATCGCATTTTGCGCACTCCGTGAGACAAAGTAACTTTTTAATTTTTTTTTTTAAATGCTGAGTACAGTGCTGGGTCTACTCACTGAATTCCAAATATTTGAACTTTACTTTGATCTGTCATTTCACTTCAACTCGAAAAAAGCAAGAGATAGGATCAAATTTTTCCATTACAAACTTAAATTAAATTTTTGGTAAGTATTAAAAATATATCGAAATATTTCCAAAATGTAAATTTTCCCGATCTTTTAATAAAGTATGCAACCTCGTTGCACGAAAGCCGCTTCTCTTGTTTTTTTTTATTAAAAAAAAATCCGTATACTGCCTCTACAGTATAATTATTATTTGTTAAATTAAATGATTTTTTAACAAATCTATTTATGTTTATATAATAGAAATCTTAATAAAAATCATATTTAAAGGTTTAATTGTTCAACCTTTTCAATTACCCCGTGATGAGGCTTTTTGCAGTATTAAAAAATAAGTGTGACATTAGTACAAGAAGTTAAGATTGCATGTTATGAGTGGACTGGACTCTTTTTATGGTTTTAAATGTAATTATTATATTTGATAATAATCGGATTCTATTTAAAAAAAATGTGTTTGTTTTGTAAACAGGTAGGTATATGTGGTTTTATTCTTATGTTACATTTAAATTATGTTCTCGCTGCTGAGGTGAAAAATTGTATGTGTCACACGAGACCAAAGTTTTTTTGCATCTCGTGTATTTCAATCCCTTGCTGATCTCAGGATTCTAACCAAGAATCACTCGCTGACGCTCGTGATTCAATTATAGAATCCTTCGCTTACTCGGGATTCAAAATCAACACTCGCAACAAAAAACAACTTTGCTCTCTTGTTGCATAAATAACTAATGTACCTATACTCCATTTATTTTAACATTTGGAACTTATCGGTAAAATTTGGACACGTTTTTAAATGAAACAAGTAAAACTATTTTAATAAATTGTGTTAACTTTCAGATAAAAAAATAACAAATACAGATAATAAATGTACATCTTACGTATTTTATTTAGTCCATTTGTGTTTGAAATACCGAGAAAAGTGTTTTATAATTTGACCGTTAACTCAAACCTTAAATTAAACGGAGTATAGGTAACTAGAATTAACTTTTGGCTTCGCACGCGTGCCTAATACATTGGGTTTAGCAATTGGGCATCTGGCTGCGGTGTTCTTTATCTAATCCAGTTCACAAAATGATACTTTTTGAATGTAAATGTTTTATTTATTTTGAAAAATGCCAAAATCGCTATACTTAACTGTGCTTATAAAATTTGACGGTTGCCTTCGGTTTCTCTAGGATCCTAGCATCAGATCCTGACTAGGTGACAATGTGACCCCTTGGAAGTTGTTCTTTAGAAAAAAAAAAAAAAAAACGGTCCTTAATTGGCGGAATTATTGCGTAACAAAGATACGAGTACAACAAAAAAAAAATAGGTCGAATTGAGAACCTCCTTCTGTTTTGAAGCCGGTAAAAATAAATTAAAATTTAAAATGGTGTATGTTATTCCTTATTATGAGCACTAACATAGGTATAAGATATTGTACCTAATAGGTAGGTACATGGACTATGTAGTTGTCTGAATCAGCGGCTGCAAATACATGCAAACTATCGAAAAAAAAATTAGCACCTGTTCAAAAAACTTCACTTAGCAGCAACACGTCCTATATCGTACAACTAGAAGGTAGACTTGGCAAGACTTGTATAAAATTATTTTCGTGCAATAATGTCATAAATGTAAACAAAGTGGGGTAGCAATTATTTCCTGTCATCATCATCCCAGCCTATATACGTCCCACTGCTGGGCACAGGCCTCCTCTCAGAACAAGAGGGCTTGGGCCATAGTTCCCACGCGGGCCCAGTGCGGATTGGGAACTTCACACACACCATTGAATTGCTTCGCAGGTTTGTGCAGGTTTCCTCACGATGTTTTCCTTCACCGCAAAGCTCGTGGTAAATTTCAAATGTAATTCCGCACATGAATTTCGAAAAACTCAGAGGTGCGAGCCGGGGTTTGAACCCACGACCCTCTGCTTGAGAGGCGATAGGTCAAACCACTAGGCCACCACGGCTTCTCCTGTCAGTACTTGTAATCAATTGTTAATGATTATTGCTCGCGTGTATACACTTCAGTTCAATTCTTGAATACTATTATTGCAACGAAAGAATTGTATACAATTATTGCCGGTTCTTGTACATGAAAGTTGTAAATAGGCCTTAAAAATCACTAAGAAATAAAATATAAATGCGATATAATAAATATAATAGTTTAAAATTATTCATAACGAGCAAATTAAAATGTGCATGAGCCTGAGCCCAAAATAATTAAGTCCTGATAAAAAAAGCCTGGCACTAAATTCTACGAAAAAAAAGCAAAGACATACCGCCAAAACTCCAAACTCATTAAGCCGGTGCCACACAATCGTATTCAATTAATCCCACGAATCACGCCAACCGCGTATAAGGCTGCGGCACAATGGGAACATTACGTATAAGGCCGCGACACAATGGGGGCATTACGCAAATTGTCGCCCATCATTAGACACGAATGGATCTAACAGTATTTTTGCGTGCGATGTCGCCTTTTGTTGTAAGTTTTAGAAGGTTCCGGGGTTTTGTTAAGTAGGTATCGTGGATAATGATTAACGTTTAGGCCAGGAATCGATGAAATTATAACTCGGCCCTCATTTTGGTTCATACCCAAAGGATGCCAAACGGGACCCTTTTACTAAGCCTCCGCGGTCGGTCTGGCCGTATGTCACGAGAATTTTTCTTTTGAACCGTAAATATTAGATAGACACTTAAAAAATAATATAAAAGAGTAACGTGACTCTCTGGCTGATTGATAAACAACGCATAACCTAACCTACTGGAGCTAGAAACTTGAAATTTGGCAGCCTTTTTTTAAACATCGTAGAGATGCACTAAGAAATTCCCTTGTCAATTTCTGGACTTTTAGAAATTTTCAAGGGAACTTCTTAGTGTATCTCTACGATATTTTATGTGTAGAGCCAACCAAGGAATTTTTTCTTTAGTGGATACAAAGCGGCGGGATAACGCTTTTATTATTGTTTTAAAGCTAGTAAATGATAGAATAAAATAATAATATAAATGTATATGTAATTAGTTGCATTTGGTATATTTTCATCTAATTACATTTTATATTCTTTTTGATAGTCTATAAGCTAGTTTTATTAAGCGCCATAATTTAAGTCGCATGACAACAATTTCGGATATCCACAGGAAATTACCTACAACACTTTGACGAATATTGCCACAGCACTTTAACCCCGCAAAAAGCACTATTTATAGCCAACAAAATTCTGAACGCTCCCACGGCACGCGCGCAACTAGTAATTACTAAATTGAATGCGTCTATAATGCTTTTAAGCGTCACTTACACTAATGAGGGTGTGTAATCACGCGAAGTGACGCTAAGTGGAGACGTCGCGGGCGTCGCTGATGTGGACGCACCATTACGCGGCCATTGTCACTGGCTGAATTGTGGCGGCAAATTTGAATTTCGAATCTTATCGATTCGTTTTTGTTGATGCCTTGTTGCTCTTTTATACGGAATTTGATAATTATCGCCGATAGGAAGTGGCTCTACTAAAAATCAGTAAGTAGGTATTTACACAACGAGGTTAAGAATATTATTTAGAATTACAGTAAAGTAAAAAAAAATTTTTTAACAAAAAAGTAAAACCGACTCCAAAAAAATAAAAAAATAACAAAAAATGGAACCGACTACAAAACCCTTGAAAATATTTTTCTAGGTAAGTAGGTACGTACTAGCTCGAAGTCGGTGCCTCAGCACGAGCCAGCAGGAGTGGGACAATTCACAATAGTCGTCTACCTCACCTACATACTATGGGTTTCAATCCCTCCTGCTGGGTCGTGCTGAGTCACCGACTTCGAGCTAGTACGTACCTACTAACCTAGAAAAATATTTTCAAGGGTTTTGTAGTCGGTTCCATTTTTTGTTATTTTTTTATTTTTTTGGAGTCGGTTTTACTTTTTTGTTAAAAAATTTTTTATTTATCACTTTTTAGTGATTTGTAGCCAAAGAACATCACACAACGATTCCATTAAGCTCAAACACGACTTAGTTACGTTGTTTAATAACAGAGTTCCGTTGCCTACCTTCTGGCTTCAGCATCAGATCAGTTCGAAAGAATCATTAACTTAAAGCTTCTTCTTAGTTGCTTATCTAGGTAAGTATATTAATCATGATAATTTAAATTTAACCCGTGCAATACTTGTTATTGATAGTAGTAGTTCCGTTGGTCAAATCTGGTCTTCATCATCAGTTCCACTTCACCAAATTATGATTTGCAAGAGCAAATGCACGAGTTACTGCTAAATATATCCAAATTACTATAGGTGTCCCTACAATATTTGAAGAGTTCCCTCGATTTCCTTAAGATCAGATCATCAGATCCTAATTTGCTACTTATGGGACCTAATTGAAAGCATTCCTAGACGAACTCAAAAAAAATTTTTCAAATCGGTTCATAAATGACGGAGTTCTGAGGTAACAAACATTAAAAAAAAAAAAAAAAAAATACAACCGAATTGATAACCTCCTCCTTTTTTGAAGTCGGTTAAAAAGTATAGAGATTTACCAATTCAAGGTATAAATAAAGTATTTTAGGACCTAGTGCCGCCATACAATAAAGTATTTCTCCATTACAATCGTTGCCACTCGAAAATGGCAGTTGTCACTCGAAAATGCAGGTACACTCCGTTTAAATCTTGATCTTGACTAACACCGTCGGTAGTGATCCGGCTGGCAGATGATGTAGCGGCTGTCAAAGACAAATGTATTAAGTCTTTTGCGTAGCTTAGTAATTATTATATGAGTAGATAATCCGTGCACTACTTCAGTTAGAAAAGCTTAAAAAATAACCGGTCATGTGTGAGTCAAACTCCCGTAGAGCTATAGAATGACAAAATATTTTAAAAAATATGTTTTTTTTTCTCTAATTGTGCCTCACACATTTCTTATAAAGGTTTTCCTGTAACTTACTGGTTAGCAAGGAAATATGTTCCGTTATTTTCCAAAATTTTAGTCCCAGTATTTTTGTAGATTACTCGTAAAGGGGAAGACTGGCAAATTTTCGCCTTTTTCTTTAATTGACTTCAAAACTATTTATTTTAAAACTATAAAAACCTGGAACCTCGAGCTTTGTAGTCAGGTTATCTAACCACTTATCTATCCGATCGGCTGTATACACATCAAATTACGTAAAGTTTAACTTCACTAACGAAAAATTATCTATTGTTGCAGATGACTACGACTCCCGATCATCTAACACGGGCTCCCCCGTCCGCCGTACCTCCTCTCCAAGCTCCGATATCGCGTACAAACCGTTCATGTACGAAAGGAAGACACCCCCCACTTCCCCCCTCATACCAAACTACCCCACCATGGATTACACACAGAACACAGGCAGAAAGAAACGCTCCCGCGCCGCCTTCTCGCACGCACAAGTTTACGAACTGGAAAAGCGATTCAGCCAGCAGCGGTACCTCTCTGGCCCTGAACGAGCAGACTTAGCGGCTAATTTGAAGTTAACCGAGACCCAAGTCAAAATATGGTTCCAGAACAGACGCTACAAAACTAAGAGAAAGCAATTACAGATGCAGGAAAACGGGATGTTAGCGGCAGCGGCGGCCGCAGCCAACCACGCGCGGAAAGTGGCAGTTAAAGTGCTTGTAAACAACAACGGACAGCCGAGCTTGCCAGATCTGAAGCAATACCCACCGCCTATTATAGGAAAAGCGTTAAATCCCCTGTTTGCGCCGCCTTTACTCGATACCCCGGTCTTAAAACACTTTGCAGGAGTTTACGGCGTCGATTTTGCCAAAAATCCGGAATATAAAGCGTTGTTGCAAGAGTCGTACAACCAAGCGGTGTTGCAGTCGCTTTACGGGTCACATTTAGGGGCAAATTACCCCAATATACCTAATTTACCACTTTCGTATATGTATTACCCTGGGCATCCTGCGTTTGGGATTCCGATGCAGTGCGAACAGGACAAGGAGTGCGGAGAACATTCGAGAGGGAAAGAAAAGAAGCCTCAGGTTGATGTGAATGAAAACAGCAGTGAAAGTATGGCGAGCAATATAGAAATAGAGAATTAAATGGTTAGAATTAATTTGTAGAATGTTATTTTAAGGAAAGGGAAGAAAGAAAAGTGAAGCACGATTTTTTAGCCATGTGAATTTCTGTCGCTAGTTATTCTTGAAAAGGTAACTAATTATTTGTGGAGTTGGTATAAGAAGATAGTTGAAAGCAAAACAACTTTTCTGTCATATTATTGAACACATACTTTTCTGCTTTATACGATCGATTATATAATAGCCGGTCGATAACAATCGATTAAATAACCGCCCTGGTTTACTCAATGTTATTACATTGATAATAGTCTTCCTCTTTTTGTCCAAATCTACCGCTGTACTGTCATTAAAAATATTTCATGTTCAAAATAACAGGAAGCAGCTCAAATATTTGTTTCAAAACCTTCTGTACTTAAATACTAGAAGTTTCTGCAATTTACATAACATTTGTTTGAATTAAATTCTCAGTTTATTTTCATATTCGAAAGAACCTACATATTTATTTTGCTCAGGCCCTAATGTGATAGAAATTAATAGACAGATACATTTCTGACTGGAGGAGATCTGTTTTGAACCAGGCTTCGTATTGGCTACGAATTTTAGAATAAATAGTCAGTGTCACCTGTCCTTGCCACTTTTATGAAATAGCAGGAGCTTGATGCAATCTATCTCTTTCTAACAGTTAAGTTACTCACTAGTGGGCAAACAACGCACGGGCAAAGTCACTGGACGTAGTCTTCAAATAGTTTATTTTGTTTTTTCACGGGGATGGAGCTGCGCCATTAGGCTAGTTTTTAATAAAATGGCATCACGTCGGGAAAGATTAATACCCTGCTTCACCATCCATTGATTAAATTTATTGGAGGGTTAAATGTGATGCCGTTTCTATTTGTTTTGTTCGAATAGACGGGGACGGCATCACAGTTATCCTTCAAATAAATTTAATCAATGTGTGGTGAAACAGCCCCTAAGTGTGTTGCTAATAGTAAACCAAAGATGGGACTGTAACCAAAGTTGAGTACTAGTTAAGGTTGTTGAAGTTTAGTTTGTTGTAAATAATGTTTAAGCGTACAATTAAATGTTGTATTAGGTTTATCAGCACGTTTGTAAATAGTACAAAGTTTAATAAAAGTGCAATACGGTTATTTTTATTTTATTTTCCCCAAATTATCGCTTTTTAATCTGCAACTGCAAATTCAACGAAACGACTTATAAACTAAAATATTTTAATCTTGGCCAGTCTAACATATTATATACAACAAATAGAAAAGATAATTGAAATGGAAGGTTACATTTGGAAATTTTAATGTCTCATTCCCAAAAGCCTCCTTAAAGCGGCCTGCTTAGAAGTATCTAGGAGCCAAAACTTTTTTTAATCCAAAGATTAATCATAGGTCACAACAAGACTCCATACGATGCAATTAATTTAAAGAAGAGATCAATTGAGTAGTAGTTTTTATGTGAATTGAAAAGTTACAGAACTTGTCGCATTATCTACAACTACATACACTGACGACTAACTTGGATTATCTTGCATAGAAATTTGTGCGGAAAGTGACCCGTTATTTCTGTGGTCAGTGTAAGTATGTATACTCAGCGGCACAAAAGTGGCCCACCCTTCATACAAAATTACTTATGACTGCATACATTTGAGGGCCAAACTTTTTGCCGCTCAGTATATCTTGTAACGTAGGTAGAGTCAACTTGAGTCAAGTGTAAAAATACGTCACTATGGCCTTATTACGTCGAAATAAGAGTTTGAGGTAGGTATATTTGAAACGTCGTATAAGTTGATATTTTCACGCTCTACAGCACTAAGATACAAACACACAGGCACATCTCAAAAACATTATGCCTACATACATCTCTTATGTTTTTTTCTGTCTCAATCTCTCAACTCAAACGCTGTTCCCCAAGACACAAGTCATACCTAGTTTTGGGGTCGGAATGTAAGATCATTAATCGGCGTACAATTTTTTTTTCATAAAAAAAGGCTGTACAACAAAGTTGCCAGTAAAAACCCAAGTCGTTCTAAACCGTATAGAATCGTAACGATTTGATCACAAGCGCTACATAATGGCCCCTGATAGTAATTGTAGAGCCCGTCAAGTGTAGCTGAAGAATCGTCTGCAACGGTCGGATGTGTGGAGGAGGATTTGGCAAAGTGAGTATTAATAATCATCATCATCATCATCTGAGCCTATATGTATACTGCTGGGCACAGGACTCCTCTCAGAATAAGAGAGCTTTAATAATAATAAAAAACATTTTTTCAAAGTCAATGTCAAAATATCTTTATTCCATTTAGGCTATAACAAGCCCTTATGAACGTCTAAAAAAAATCTAACACCGGATCGGAAAAACCTTTGTTGAGAAGAATCCGGCAAGAACACAATGAGGTATATTTTTGATTATTTAGGCATAAAATTGAGACGATAAATTATATTGAATTAGTACTACCAGTAACTACAGTGTTTTCAGAGCAATAAGCCAACTATCCAACTCAAGTAGCAGTTGGTAGGGTATATTTCTCAAAAAAATGTAGGGCTTTGTGACTTGTAATTCTTGATTAAAGACCATGTGTATACGTACTTACCCCTGTATATAGATAGCGTAACGTGGGTAGACTCCCATTAAGATGGGCATGGCCTGGTGAAGTTTGTGAGAGTCTGGTATATGCAGACGGTGCAGGGGGGCTACTACGAAATTCTAAAATCGAAGTTCGTATCGTACTGTCCCTCTCACTCTCGTACTAAATAATATAAATGTCAGCGGGGCGGCAAGATACGAACTGGTGCACCAGTTTCCATAAGAAACTAGGTAGTCCGAAATTTGGGAGACTATGTTATTTAAAATTAGTTTCATTCGCCCAACTCACCGATATTTTTTTTGCAAATCGTAGTCCTAAATATAAAACTTTGTTTAGAAATTTTCAAACATGGTAATGATTTTAGCATGTTTTTTTTATTTTTCTTCACCGACATTTCGGCCTATACTATATGAATCTCACTGCAGGATGCAGGCTTCCTCTCACATTACTTAAGAGCGCCTGGGCCGCAGCAACCACGCGGGCCCAGTGCAAATAAAGACGCAAAACAACAAAACTTTTCCAAAAATGCAAAATACCTTTTAAGAAGCAGTCGAAAACGTACTACTTAAGGTGCCCATTTATTCCCATTTCACTCAGAAGCCTCTTCCATCACGTTCTTCAAGAATTATCATATGAATACTGGCTGACATTATGAAAATACCAGTTGCAACTTCCGGACCAAGAATTTTCTAAGACTTTCCGTCTCAAGTGACTCGCCCTCGCCGTGTGAAAGGAATAAATTGCGAGGAACTCTATTAAGTACCTGACTAACCCCGTCGTGCAAGCTTGTTAAGCTTCTATTAACTTCTATTCGTTTTAGGATTCCGTAGTCCTACAAGGAACCCGAATAGTTCCGTCATATCGGTCCGTCCGTCCGCGACTTGAGAAGAAAAACATTTGACACAACATCGCATGGTATAAATAGGAGTCGAACAGTAACACATCTAATATGCAAAGAATTTTATGTAGACTGTGTTTTTATTGATTTGCTTTAACTTCGACAGACGGGTCACTTAATTGATAGAAACTACCTGATAATGTTAGCCGTGTCCAAATAGCTTTACTTTTTTCGAATAAAAAAATTGTATTATAATATAATTTATTTTCACAGTTATTGTTAGAGATAAACTTGTAAAATCCATAAATTTGACGTGAGACAAAAGAGAGACATCAAAAACCTCACTTTTGAACTGATTTAAAAAAGGAGGTTAACAATTCGGTTTAATTTTTAACCTTCTTTTGCAAAACATGTATGAAATCCGCTCCCCTATTTTAGAGACGGATATTAAAAAGACTCATAATTAACGTTTAAACAATAAAAATTATACCACCACGAGGCTGCTGTCTTGGACAAATCAACTTCATTTGATCTGCTCGATGTTTCCGTAAAATTAATAACAAATAAATCAGAAATGATGATATCCGCAGTAGAACTAAGCTTACCGACATAGCCCGAAGAATTGCAAAACTGAAGTGGCAGTGGGCGGGGCACATTGCTCGGAGGACTGATGGCCGATGGGGTCAGAAGGTACTTGAATGGCGTCCGCGGACCGGGAGACGAGCTGCCGGTAGGCCTCCAACAAAATGGAGCGACGACCTGGTTAAGATCGCGGGATCGCGGTGGATGCGGAAAGCACAAGACCGGTCTAAGTGGAGAGCCATGGGGGAGGCCTATGTCCAGCAGTGGACGTCTTTCGGCTGACATGATGATGATGATGATAACAAATAAAATAAAATAAACTAATTTTTATGTTTTTTTTTTCAGGTACTAAAATAATCTAAAATCCTTCCCTGAACAAAGTCGCACGAAGTGCTACAGCAATGACGTTATTATTAGTCGAGGGCTGTTGAAGACAATTGCGGGCCGATTGTCGATGCGCGGGCGTAAACAGTGCATTACCGCTCTTCCTGCAGGACTAGTAGAGACGGGAAAAATGTTCCATCGATATCTATAAATTCACAGTCATAGTTTGATCGATGTATGGGGATAAAGGACTCGCAAATCACACTAAGTATATCTTTCAGCAACGATATTCAACGACTCTGCCAGTCTGTTCAGCATGAATGCAGTCCATCTTAATTCGATTTGATTTTATTTTAAGCAATTTGAAGAGAGAAAGAAACGTTTCATACAAAACTTTTAATGATAGTTACAAACAAAATAAAAACAGATTTATTCAAATAAGTTCTGAAGTTCCGAGAAAAAATTGAATTCGTTTTTTTATGTAAGTAAAAGATTCAAAAAATACCTAGAAGTGATTTACGATTTGACATTAGACATGTTTTATATATCCAGCGATTGTCAAATAACAAGAAAACTTAGTAGTAGACTAAGAATTATTTAATTATTTATTTTTATATACACATAACAAAAAATAAATTACACAAAAATATCAAATTCCTTTATTTTAAATAGGTTAAATTAAAATGATGTATCATCAACCAAATATATGGTCTACCACCCTAAAGTTGATAATCGTTTGCATGTCACAAAACAATAATGCCAATAGACGTGTCTGTCAACTTGAAAGTTCGACTTTAGCGACATATTCATTTGATGGGAACTTGTTGAAAAATTGATAGACCACTTATTTGGCTGATGGCACATAAAAATATCTTAGACTTAAAATACTAAAATAAATTAATAATAATAATACATAAACCTAAAACTAAAACAAATTACTAAAAATTAAATTACTTAAAAAGAAATTAAATAGCCAAATTAAAACTAAAGAAAATCCAAAAGAAAATAAAGCCTATTGCTTACCTTGTTGTTTTTTTTGTGGACATGTTATCTGTGTATTCTATTGTATTGTACGATAAAAATTAGTTCCATAAAACTTAGTCAAAACTAAATTAAATTATATTAATTGCAGTAAACTCAGTACTAAAGCCCGGTTTCCACTGCGAGCTTAGCGGACTCATTAATGACTTAGTTTAACGTACAACGATCGGCTGCATGAAAGTACCTACACCGGACCTTTATGAAGTTGGTAGATGTAAGTTAAACTAATTGTAGTCCGCTCCGCTCGCAGTGTACATTGGGCTTTAGACATCGATATACCGTGTGTCCCAGCACTGCGCTGCATTAACCCGTGCTCGGGTTACGCGTGCGCACGTGCGCCGGAAATGTCGTCAGGTAAATAAATACGAGTCCCACCGACTTCACTCTGCTGCGCCTGCGGCCATTCTCGGACGCTTTTAGTCCCTGACTCAACGTTAGAAGTGTTGAGCTGTTACGTCAATTGTCTGATTAATTGGTTTAAAATAGTCTACTCTTAGTATAAGTTTTCGGTCATAAAATACGTCTAAAATGTGTTCGCGTGTAAATATTAATGAATGCATGCTGTACTGTCACTGTCTTGCTCAACGCAAGAGACTTGCTTAGATTTAAAGAGTGTGCTAAGGAGATTTACCTTTACAATTGATCACTGTGACTGGGAAAAGCTAGGGAAAAAAACGCGCTGATTGGCGCAGACGTGTATTGGTCGCGAGTATTGCGATGAAATCTAGTTCAAGTCAGTTGCTGACAAGAGACAGAAACGACATCGAGGCGGTTCTGTATCAACCTCCGCAAACTTCTCTTGTTAGGCCTGTGAACGAACTTGTCGCTCTCACATCGGTCTAGTCAGCCATGAACACAAAGACGTTGTGCAACGGTTACACGAGAAAAATTTATCTGAAACAGAGTAAATTGAAAATACAAACTGAAATATAGATGCACAGAAAAACCAGAAAAATAAGACCATCACTGGGAATCGAATCCCAGGTTCCTCGTATTCCGTACCCGTTGCTATACGCTACATTGGATGTCAACGGTACCGACACGAATTTCCCCTATGCACCTCATATTCAGCTTGTTTTGTTTCTATATAGCCACTTAAGCAGTGACGCTAGCGACATCTATGCCGTAGCCCTCATCGAGAAACTTTTTCGGCACTCCATTGGAACTAACCGTCACCGCTAGGACAAGAGATATCGTTTACTAGCATCAAATTAAGATTGGTTTTTTTGGAAATCTTTTTGGTCCTCGGTATTCTGTTTGGACCTGGGTTCGATTCCCAGTGATGGTCTTATTTTTCTGGTTTTTCTGTGCATCTTATTTCAGTTTGTATTTTTCAATTTAGGTTTTACGGGATGACGTAAAGTAAAAATTTGGAATTGAAATAAAAATACAAAAAGATCCAAAAAACCAATCTAATTTGATTGCTTAGTAACGATATCTCTTGTCCGGTGAGCGGTTAGTTCCAATGGAGTGCCGAAAAAGTTTCTCGATGAGGCTACGGCATATGTCCGCTAGCGTCACTGCTTAAGTGGCTAATAAGAAACAAACAAGCTGAGATATGAGGTGCATAGGGAAATTCGTGTCGGTACCGTTGACATCAAGTGGTGTAGCGGTATAGCACGCGGTACGGAATACCGAGGACCTGGGTTCGATTCCCAGTGATGGTCTTATTTTTCTGGTTTT
>NC_133496.1:6455635-6470900 GCF_025370935.1 Choristoneura fumiferana | reverse complement strand
TTTGTAAATAAAAAAAACTGAACATAAATTTATACTGTGTGACAATGGGTCCCGGTCTCAGCATGTCCTGGACATCGAGGTCCAGCGCTGATTTTCACACTGGGCCCTAGACAGACCTCGGTCGGACTCGTTTTTCATGAGCAATAGGAATGCTTAATAATACCGGCAGCAAACTAGGTTAGGTTTTTATAATATTTTTATTTTGTATGTATTTCTGTATTTTACTTTTTATAACTATATTAAAATAAAGATAATAATAATAAATCCATTTATTTCGGGCAACTTGGCCATACAATAAATACCTTACTGACTAACATAATATAATCCATAATATTTATTTAAAACTAATTTTAAAGCTAGTTAGGTGACAAAACGGGGCTTAATTAACCTCGCCTCGCTCCGTTCACCTGCAAGGCTACTACGAAACTCGAAACTCGAAGTTCGTGTAGTGCGGTCCCTCTGACACTTATACTATTTAATACAAAAGCGAGAGGGACCGTACGATACGAACTTCGAGTTTTGTAGTAGCCCTGCTGTTTCTACCAGAGCGGTCCTGCGCAAGCTGCAAGGATAGGTAAATGAAGCTTCTATTGGTTCATGAAAAACACATTCCTCACAACACGTCTCTGGTGGAAACGCAGCCTTAATTGGTAAATTTCTGAGATTTTACATTAGTGTATACATATCCCATAAATTCTAATCTCGCGTGAACATCAGATAATCCTGTTTAATTCTGTGTTGCTACATACCATTTTTTTTTCGAATTAGTCCGGTTGTCCTCAGGAAATACTTAAAAACAGAACCAGTTGAGTGCGACTCGTACTTGCGCACCGACGGTTCCGTACAGTAGACATCTGGGAAAATGTAGAGTTAGCAGAGCTCTGCTTCTTAGCAAGCCATGTGAAGTGTAGGGTTATTTTAGACTGTTTACTTGTGACAAACAAAACTTTAGGATTTTGAGACCTTTCTTATTGGTTGTATTATAAAAGCTGTGAATGACAAATTTTGAGTTTGATTTTACGGCATTTTTAACAACTCTTTTAATGACTGTACTCATAACATAATACTTTGATTGCATTGGCTAAGAAATTTGATATTTTCACCGCTTTAACGAGTAGCAGCCCTAAGTACGAGTATTTAATATAAATTTCATCTTAAACTGCCATGACCGAAATAGGAACGTGTCAGAAACGGATTGTCAAGCGCATACATGACGCGCGACAGTGCTAGTGGAATAGTCTCCTAGTTTCAATAAGTACAAAGGATATATTTTTGCCTGACACGGTGCTAAGACGGTCATGATGTGATACGGTGTGATGGGTAGAGACCTTAATAGCTCTACGTACGCGCTCCTGACAGACGGACAGGCAGACAAAGTGATCTTATAAGGGTTCCGTTTTTTCCAACTGAAATCTCCTCTTCTTCTTCTTCTTCAACCTTGATTACCCAATGCTGAGTAAAAGTCTCTTCCATTTTAGACCACTCTGTGTGGTCGTGAGTTTTCCGCATCCAGTCCTTCCCAGCCGCTCGCACCAAATCGTCCGTCCATCTTGCTGGCTGCCTCCCCACATTCCTGAACTCCTTCCGTGGTCTCCACCCCAACAACTTTTTGCCCCATCTTCCATCGAACCTACGGCAAGGCTACTTCCTAGAGGATATGGTTTTAGCTATGTCAGTTAGTCCCGTTCTCTTACGTATTTCCAACTGAAATACGGAACTCTAAATACAGATTCCGATGAACTAAACAGCTCAGACCAAGTTCTCTTAGCCTTTAGTCATTCACTTACATTTCAATTACAATCTTTTGTATGATCTGCCATTCTACTTCATAAGTAAAGTCGGTAAAGTGAAAAGTGCCAACAAGGCAAAAACAAATAATAGCACATTACAGTGTAGTATTGCAACCCGGAGAGTGGGGGATGCTTTGTTCTGTTTTAACATAGTCTAGAAGCAAGTATCTAAAATAAAAACTATATTTTCAAAATACAATGCATTTTTTTTTATTCGATTCTGAAAGTATGTGGTCTGAGAAAACAGTGTAAAATAAAGTTACATATTTAGTAAAAGAAAGTTAAAAAAGTGAGTTTTTTAAGTCTCTCTTTTATGTCATGTAAATGTCACTCGTTAAGTTTGTTGTTTTTTTATTCATCTGAGCAGTGTTCTATATTGTAGTGTTTGTTACATTGTCCACAAAAACTTGTAAAATAGTATAGTAATGTGTATATTTATTCGCTTTTCTTTGTCGACGTCTCTTCGACTACATCGAAGTGATGGATCACTCTATGTACACAGATTTGCCTGCGAGTCTCCGCCAAACAATCACTTGACTCCGTTTTAGCTTTTAAGAGGGGTGGCGTCCAACCGTGAAATTTCACCTATATCGCTTACAGGCTAGCGAAATGGGGCGTTTTAGGCACAGTGTAAACTCTGTAAGTAATGCTTATTTATATTATGTATTGCTTTTTCCGAAAGTTAGTGTGTTTATGCAGACGGATTTGGATGAAACTTTGTATGACGACCAGATGGCAAAGTGGTTAGAGAACCTGACTACGAAGCTTGTGGTCCCGGGTTCGATTCTCGGCCGGGGCAGATATTTGTATGATTAATACGAATGTATGCTCTCGGGTCTTGGATGTTTAATATGTATTTAAGTAAGTATGTTTATCTGTTGTCTAGTATCCATAGTACAAGCTTTGCTTAGTTTGGGACTAGGTCAATTGGTGTCAAGTGTCCCATGACATTTATTTATTATTATTTATGTAAGCTGCTTTTTATTTCAAAGATTATTATCCGTGCTGTACACACGTACCTATAGGTCCCATCCAGGCACAGGCCTCCTCTCAGAATGAGAGGGCTTGGGCTGTAGTTCCCACGCGAGCACAGAGGGGATTGGGAACTTCATACACATCATTGAATTGCTGCGCAGATTTGATCAGTGTTTTTTTACGATGTGTTCCTTTACCGGTATGCTGGTGGATAATTTCAATGTAATTATGCACGTGAATAAAATTTCGAATAACTGAGGTGCGAAAAAAAGGCAAAATATTTTTATTCAATTTAGGATAACATTAACAAGGCACTTATATGATTGATGTCAAAAAAATTACCACTGAAATTTATATCAAATGTACCTACTCAGGTCTACCGTTCGTTGGAGCTGTGAAAAAATCAAACTTCTAAACTAACACAATCAAAAGATACAGCCGCCAATTTTCGAAACTCGCAAGGGAATCAAAACCTACAGGGTACTTCCCGTGAACTCAGAATTTTGAAATTTGGTACGAAACAACGTCTTATATATAACACAGATAAAGGAAAAATTGCGAAAACCATAAAGTTTTAGTTACATCAATAATAAAAATATGTATACGGAACCCTCGGTGTGCGAGTCCGACTCGCACTTGGCCGCTTTTTTATCCAATGTGATGCTATTGTCAATTATCAACATATTTCATGTAACATCGACAAGAGTCTCTCAAGCCATTGGCTAGACGGGAGCCTATTTCGCCACCGGCGTCTGCGCAGCGTCAGGTGACTCAAGTATCTTTGACAGTTAGTGACGTTCCATGTTATCGACTTCACTTATATATTTATCAAAATAATCCTTAGGTACCTGTAACTTATTTACAGATTCCCAACACATCAGGTAAGTTATGGACTACAATACAGTATAGCTCTATTTAATTTCTTCTGGCAATTAATTATAGCCTAAGTTACCTAAGAAGGATATTGTAGCATTCTTGTGGTGAAAGAATTTTCGAAATAGCTTCACAATTTTTAAGTTTATTCGTTACAAACATCCAAAAATACAAATCATTCCTCTTTATAATATCAGTGTAAAAACTTAGTGTAGGTAAATGTAGATTACTTATAGTGAAAAATCTTGTTTACTTAATATTATAGATATTTAAATCTTTTATCGATATCGATATTCGATAAGTTGAAGCACACCCCTCCACCTGAGTTTAGCAGCTCCTTAAGTGGCGTAACCCATTGCCGGTTATCTGGTGCTTGTCTGTCCGTCTGTTTACATCTTAAGTGCTGGATTACGTATCGGGTTTAAGTATTAGATGGTATTGGCGTCTTGCGATCTCGTCCGGTTAACCTTGGTTCTAAATTTGGAAGGAATATTAATAATTTTAAAGTAGGTAGGGATATTTTGAAATAATTCCAATACCTATGTCAAATGGCTGGGCACAGGCCTTTCAAAGTGAGAGGGCTATAGTTTCCACGCTGTTTCAGTGCCGATAGAGAATTTTAATATACATTATGTTATATGAGTACTTCGCGTGGCCCGCCCCATCAACGATGAACGTTTTCTTTACCTTCAATGATAATGAATACAACATAGCTTAGTTTATAGTTTAGATGTCTATGTCATAGTTTGTAGTTATGTTTAAGTGGTTTATTTTAATATGTACTTACATTATTCATATGATTATGAAATAAAGAATATCAATATTAGATAATAATTGAAAAAACTAACAAAAGTAGATCGTAACTGTTTTATACAAAAACTAGCTTTTGCCCGCGGCTTCGCTCGCGTTAAATTTGGGGTAACATAGATTTCATTTCTACGAATCTTTTTTTCGTATTTTGATTGATTTTTCGGAAGATTACATTACTATTATAGGGGCGTTTCACCATCCATTGATTAGTGTTAACTAATGGTTAAATATGATGCCGTCTCCGTGTATTCGAACAAAAAAAAATAGAGACGGCATCACATTAAACCGTCAGTTAACACTAATCAATGGATGGTGAAACAGCCCTCAGTGTTTCAGTGTTCTATCTTATTACAGTACGCTGGTGGTACTGGATGGAACCAAATAAATCTTTCTTTCTTTTTTTTTTCTCTTTCTTTCAAGTAAAAAAAATTGGCAACCCGGTGGGAATTGAGTTGCTACGACGCCACGCCGCTGCTATTTGTTGCAGTAGGATTTAGGATGGATTCAAAGCTCGCAAGATACGTATGGTATCTGAGTGCATTGCCAAATTTTCATGAATTATTGTTATTGCTAACAAATTGAATGATTGGAGTGGGTTTTATAGCTTCGCAGCGATTTAGTCTTATGCAACGTTCAATTCGTTTAGTCGGACTGTGAATTAGGTACTCGTACTAGTCCTTACTCGCAGTTTCGTCTGCATGAACTAGGAGTGTGTCTTAAATTTAAGAAGTGGTCAATGCCTTAGGCAGAAAAGCTTGACGACATTTTCAACTTGTAGTTTTGGTTTAGCTTATATTCAATTTTAGTTTTATGTATTTTATAATATTCATTATATACGAGTATACTAAATAAAATTTCAGTTTAAGGCAACGGAATAAAAATTCGAGGATTTTGCAAAACTCCCGTCTAATTTACAAAAAATATTAGGTATGTTATGATTGTTATCGTAAGAAGTAACTACACTTGTACGAACTGAATGTCTCTTAGGGGTTGCGGTTTGGGATTTTATTTTACACGCGTAATTATATCCCTTACCGGTGGTACACCTAATATCGGGGCAGTAGTAAAAAAAATGCCTGTGTGTTTTTCTCGAAATCTAGTTAAATCTAACAATTTTTGATTCAACCTGACATACCTAATACATCAGTTGAGCTAGACTTTGGACAGTGTAAAACCCGTATGTAATCACCAAACTACGCCGAATTCGCAGCGACCGCTGTAGAAATTGATAAAATCCATACAAATATTATAAATGCGAAAGTGTGTGAGTATGTGTGTTTGTTTGTTTGTCCGTCTTTTACGTCGAAACGGAGCGACGGATCGACGTGATTTTTGACATAAAGATAGTTTATGGGCCAGAGAGTGACATAGGCTACTTTTTATGCCGGAAAAATGCACAGCTCCCGAGGGAACAGCGCGCGATAACCTAATTCCACGCAGGCGAAAACACGGGCAAAAGTTAGTTATTTACTAATAGTTTTATAATTTTAAATAGACCTGCGTAAAAAATAGAATGTAATACGTCAACTTCATTTAGGTTTAAGTAACTACATACATTTATACATTGTACAGCGCAGTCAGTGCACAAATAGTTGTGTCTATTTAAGATTACTCAAAAGTATGTACAGTCAACTGCATTAATGTCTGCCACAACAGCGTGCAAAAATATCTGACACGTCCTAATGGCCCTAGAAATAGAGTCGTATCAGATATTTATGCACATACGTTGTGTCAGATATTGTTGCCAGTAAATTTACCTACTGTTCGTGCAAGTCACGAAAGCGAGCGGAGTTTACTTGTCTTAGCACGCAACTGTATACGCACGTGTCAAAGTGTGTGCGTGAGTGAAATAAGGTAGTGATAGCATAAAAATACTTACTAGATGTAAATGCTTACTAGGTGTAGATGTGTTGTATTTTTTGTGCTATACCTACGTAGATACGTATAGCACAAAAAATAAGGAAAAAGATAACAGATAACCAACCACTAGCAATGCCTGCTGCAATGCTCCTGATTTGCATGAATTATGTCGAAATACTAACTAGTGTGTTTTTTTGTATCTTAATACTTTTGCATATTTATGGCTCACCTAAGTTCATGAACTTGACAGAACAACACAAGTGAAATAGCAACTGGCACCCAGTCGAGGTTTTCTTTAAGATTACACACTGGCTGTACCTGTACTGTGACTCGACTTTAGACTACTTCTAGTACTCGACCCACAATATTCCGATAAGCGGTTTTATGCAGCGCGCCAATTTATACATGAAGTGGTTTGTTTTCTATTTTAAATAAACATTACGTTACTTGTTTTAGATGATCTTCAACGTTATTAGTGTTATTTATTACGTCAGACAGGTACTTTTTAATATTCGTTGGCTCCAATGTTGGATTTGCTTTAAAAGACAAATACATTATTACAGTTGCAAAGAAGAACAAAGTAGGACTACCAGAATCACTCGAAATAATAATAATAATAATTTATTTTATTTATAAAGATAACATAGATCTCATTTTTGTTAGTAGCAATCTTAAAAATAATGTTAGTATTTAAAAACTAAGTTGGCCTCTAAAATGCCTCGTTACAATTATTTAATACAAGTTTTTTTTTCTTAATTGTAGTTACTTGCATTGTCATCCAAATTTCATGTCAATCTGACCATTAGAAGTGGGTCAAAATATATTTGCAAGATTTGACCCAATAACAACCAATAGGGCAAGTTAATAAAAGCTTAAATATATATAATAAAATAAAAATACATCAGTAAACAAGTAAGTACTTCATTGCTCCCCGCACTTGACTGCTGTATCGTATCTTCTCATTATAGGGTCTAAGACCTAATCATAACACAATAATTATACCCTTACATATGTCAAACATCGTGGGAGCCTGACCATCTCAATACATCCTTGTTTGACCTAATACTTGACATAAACCAACTCTTATAAACCTTCATTTAAAGTTCATAAAGTCCAAAATACTTATAAGGAGCCGCACGCGCATCACGGCCAACTTTACAGTCCTCCCACTGTAGAAATGCGGGTGGTTAATTGTAGAACTTAGGGACTTTCATAATATTATTATGGTTTTTATACTTGAGCTTAGACAGTAGCGCCATGTTGAACTGTAACGGCAACTTTGTGAAACACACGTTAATAACTGAGATAGTAGAATAAGTAAACTTTGTTTTGTCGAGTGGAGTAAGTGGGCATAAGTCCTTCAGTTTCAAAGTGGAGTGTACCATCTTTACAAGCTACTGGATTAAGTAAAATATGGGTGTCTAAGAACATGGGAATTTGTTTTAAGAGGTGACTATTTAAGTTGAATAGTTAAAACAAACTTCTTTCATCATCATTGTCATCATCTCGGCATATAAACATGTATGTATGGACCACAGGCCTCCTTTCAGAATAAGAAGGCTTGGGCGATGGTTTCAATGGGGTTCAGTAGGGATTGGGGACTTTACGCACACAGCATTAAATTTCTTCGCCTGTGTGTGCAGATTTTCCTGATGAAGTTTTTCTTCAACGTAAAGTTCAATTTCAAATGTAAAGTTTAATTTCAGTATGTCAAATCACTAGGCCTTCAACGCTTTATTTATTTATTAGGTACAGTTTTACATAATAGGTTTTACAAAGTTGGCCACTATTGGAAACCTCTGGGGTTTAAGTAATAGTTGGCGAGATCACGCAGATCGATGCTCTTACTTTTATTATTAATTACTTATAATATAGGTAGGTTAATCTAAACACTGTTAAGTATACAAAAAATATGTGACAGTCTACATAACTATAAACTTCTTTACATTACCAAAATCTTATTGTTTTGATCACTAAGGGGCTGTTTCACCATCCATTGATTAGTGTAAACTGACGGTTAAATGTGATGCCGTTTCTATTTGTTTTGTTCGAATAGACGGAGACGGCATCACATTTAGCCGTCAGTTAACACTAATCAATGGATGGTGAAACAGCCCCTAAGTGTTATGACAGCTATTGTAGTCAGAAGAGGGCACAAAACCTAGCCTTCCAAGAAAACCTTATATTACATAAAAAATAATCTCGCCAAATTTCGTGACTCTAAACCCAGCGGTTGAGATTTCAAGATTTTATTCTCATCACGTGGGAATATTTGGATAAAAAGTAGCTTACGTGTTATTCCAGATGTTCAGCTATCTTTATGCCAGATTTTATCCAAATCTGTGTACCCACCACGTGAAGGAGTATTAAACATACACACATACTAATATACTTAGTTTAATAACAATATATTTTAATTTAATGGTTTATTAGTTTAGTGAGAGACAATTATAAAGAAATCTCTTTCCAGGCAAATGCTCTTAAACTTTCGTAATTATAATCTTCCAATATATTTATATCTATTAATATATTTATATTTATATCTTCTAATATATAAATTTTTGGGGTCACAATGACAGATTAGAAGCGATTATAAATTTATTATTTTATTTTATTTTTTGTACACTTTACCTACACAGACTATTTGTGCTGATTCCGGTCCAACACATCAGGTGCAAAGATAATATGAAGATATTGAGTGAAAATCTTATTTACCTACAGCAGCATACCTAATGCTGAATCAAGTTCCTTTCGACATCATCAAACGTTTTTCTTTTCTGTGAATTGTGTATCATTTTAAGTTTGAATTCGAAATAAAGTTATGTCTATGTCAATGTTTGTGAGCAAACTCCTCAAAAACGGCTTGACCGATTTTTACGATTTTTTTTGTGAAAGTATATTCGGTAGGTCTGAGAATAGGATGTAAACTATTGTTCATACTTCTACCCGGACGGAGTCGCGGGCAACAGCTAGTATTAGTAGGTAGTAGAGGTGAGAGGAAGGTGACATCTACTGGGCACTACCGTGTCGAGCACTTGGACGTTTACCTTACATATAATATAACACACTGAAATACTCAAATACCATCATATTAATAAGCCAAAGGTTATAAAATACCCATCTCCAGCCACTTAACATATCAATTATGGCCAATCAAAAGCCGAAACGGTTCGGATTAACCAATAAAAAACCCTACATACTTTATGGCTGAGGTCAAGACCCATAATTAATGACTGCGGATGATTTACGACGGCTGAGAGCTTCGGAAAAACTCATAAGTGCTCGTGCTCTTCTGTTGCCAAAAGAATCGGCAACGTACTGTTGCGTAGAGAAGTGGTTAAAGCTAAGTTGATTCTGGCAGTTGACTCTAAAACGATACGCCAATTTTAAAGTGCTGAAACTTGACCATTCACTTGTACTCGTAAATGAGCATTCTAGCGCATGTTGTCTGTATCTTTATTTATTAACATATTATCATTATCAAAGCATGAAATAAGCTTCTTTTAAAAATAAATTTTTAATACAAGCTTTTTTTGCTGACTGTACTTGCACTGTAATTTCTGCATAACCGCGTGCCAAATTTCAAGTCGGTACTATTAACCATTGAGGAGTTCCCCCCTGCGGAGACAATCCTAAGATTAACGTAAGCGAAGCCGTGGGCAAAAGCTAGTCACTCTTTTTACTAAATTACGTCATTGTACTGTCAAAGTTTCGCTCCCTAATGATCTTACATTATCGATGGGCAATAAAACAAAACACTTTCGTTGTTCACTGTACATGAAAGAAGTGGCGTGGAATTGGGCAAGCGAAACTCAAGTGGTCTGCTACATTTAGACCACACTCGTGTATTCGGGTTAATGGCGCCTACCTGCCACTGGCGCAGACGTCATCCGTGGGAATTTATCGAGTTTTTACTGAGTACTGTAAGTCCTGTCCTTCTTGTCCTGTCGGTGAAGGAAAACATCGTGAGGAAACCTGCACAGTTGCACACCTGTGAAGTAATTCAATGGTATGTGTGAAGTTCTCAATCCGCACTGGGCCGCATGGGAACAACGGCCCAAGCCCTCTTATTATGAGAGGAGACCTGTGCCCAGCAGTGACATAAATAGGCTGGAATGATGATGATGATGATTGTAAGTCCTGCCCAGTTTTAAAATAGAACGGACCCACTAATATGGAACCAGCTTCCTGGGACAGCATACCTGGAGCGGCACAACTTAGGAATGTTTAAAAGCCTTCAGTCTCTCAATGGGCCGGCAACGCACCTGTGATGCCCCTCGTGTTGCGGGTGTCCATGGGCAGCGATGATTGCTTCCCACAAGTTGACCCGCATGCTCGTGTTCCGCCTATTATGTATATAAAAAAAACCATCTCGTATACCCAGTCGTAAAAGGCGACTAAAGGACCAGCAGGGCTACTACGAAACTCGAAACTCGAAGTTCGTGTCGTGTGGTCCCTCTCGCTCTCGTATTACATAGTATAAGTGTCAGAAGGACCGCACGACACGAACTTCGAGTTCGAGTTTCGTAGTAGCCCTGCAGAGGCCGAGGCAGAGGAGGTATTCTCTAACACACCTTGGAATCAATCGTTTTCTCCACTCCTTTCTGTCACATGGCATAAGACGAGGATAGAAAGAGATGGCGAATGCGATCGCAAACGTCAGCGCTTTAGATAATACGGCTTTTAATGTTTAGACAATACGGTTTATAGTTTAGTGCCAGGTAATCCAAGATCCGAATAATTATCATACAAGTAATATTAGTGTCAACCTGCGACACAGGTCTAACCTAGGGTAGGGGATACAGATAAAATCTTTTAAACCTATTTAAAAATGTCAAGCGGTCGTCGGTTTTTGTTGTTTTATTTTGCAACACTGTATTATGTAATAAGCAATTTTAATTTGTATGTTAGGGCAGCTGAGCAGCACTCTTTATTCATCATCATATCAGCCGTAGGACGTCCACTGTTGGACATAGGCCTCCCCCATAGACCTCCAGTTGCCTCGGTTGGAAGCGGGTGAGTATATTATAAATTCAAAAGTTTGTAAGTCTGTTTGTTTGTTACCTCATCTGTCTAAACCGCTGAACCAATTAGATGAAATTCGGTATACTTACAGATAGTTTGAGTTCCGGGGAAGAACATACATATAGGATAGTTTTTATCCCAGATAGAATAGAATAGAATAGAATAGAATAGAAGACATTTATTCACATTCACAAAGACACACAAATACAACCAAACTAAAAAACAACAACAGCAAACACAAATAAAACAAAAAAAAAGAAATACAAAAATTTAAATATATGATTTTGTGTGTCCTCGCAAAAGTGAAACGGCCGCTGACTCAGCATTATGCTGAGGCGTTAGACGCCTGCAGCGCTGATATTCTGTCAGAACCGTCTGTGACTCGCGGAATGATACACAAATATACTCACATAAATAAAATTAAGACATATAAATATATTTTATTGTAAGTAAACAAGAAATAAAAAAACTACAATAAACATATAAGTAAAAAAACAAGGGACAAATAAGTTGTTCAAAAACATCAGGCTGGCGTACTCAAAGTGCTGGTTTAGTGAAGGGATTTTTGGAGCGTCAATAAGTATAATAATAATAGATAATTGCATAGTTCCCGTAGAATAGCGATAAACGAATTCTACGCAAACGAAGTCCCGGCAACAGGCTAGTATGTATTCGTTTTACAATAAAACATAATGCCATACAAATTGTAATTACCCCTCCCCTGATCCTATTAGTAAGCTGGCAACACTCAACCACGTCTTCTGTAAAGTCATAAATAAAAATCCTAAAGCTCCCATTCACGGGCAGTAATCGCTCACGTCCCAAACCGCGCCAAATTTCCGCTGGTATCCTGAGCACACAAAAGCGACACTCTTTAAGTGCACGTGCGAGTCGTCGTCGCGTTATGAAGGTTCCGTACAGTCAGCATCAAAAGTAGCGGATAATTTTTTTATTCTGTCGCATTAACATTTGTCAAACTTGCATAGCGTTACGTACGTTGCTGTAAAGCGACAAAGTACAAAACTGTATAGCTACTTTTGATGCTGACCGTACCGTACCATCATACAAACAGGAGTACTGGATTGTTACATTCTCGTGTTGGGGCCTATTTTTTAATTCCCAACACAAAAAGAGGGGTGTTATAAGTTGAACACCAATATCAGTCTCTTTGTCCATTTGTCTGTGGCATCATAGCTCTCAAATAGGTAGGTGGACGGATTTCGATGCAGTTTATTATGTGAAAATGTGTTTTTGACGAAAATAAACTTTGAAATGACAATTTCGGGGTTTTATCAACTTTTATAAGCTGGTTAGGTTATTAAAACCACATATGTAAATTATCATTCAATGTTTACAATTTGTAGAGTTCAAAACATGAGTAGCATATTTGTAAAGGAAGAAATAAAATTGGCCACCGCTCTAGATAATTTAATTTTAATATTTTAATTAAACATAGCATAATTGGAACAAATTAAAAAAAAAACAGAAATAAATGCTGGGAGCAAGTAAATAATTTCTAAAAATTAGTCAATTTTGTGAATGTGTAAAATCATGTTTATTCCGAGCAGCAGAAAAAGTTGGTTAAGTATGCTTGCGAAGCGTGCTTTATTTCAGACTTTCTATAATTTGATAAGTTTAATTAAATTTATTTTAACCGCCTAGATATTATGAGAGAGATGCATTTTGGTTCGGACAGACAGATAACCGTTGTAGTATCAGTAGGTAATAGGACCCTCTATTACACCTTGCGGAATCCTAAACAATGCTCAGCAAATCGTCGATTACCTCAATTTGGCCTCAAACGGGAAGGAGGCTAATCAAAAGGAGATTCAATAGGCGGAAACCGCCGCGAGAAATTACCAAGGAGTGGGGAGGAAAAAAGTGGAAATAATTCGCTAATCCCGTAATTGGAGCGCTACCGAACCGGAAAACAAATTCGCCATTATTGACGCTCAGGGCTGGCGATTTTTATTTTAAACGGTTTTTTTAGCCCGGTCTGCGTGTTTATAAGGGTGGTAAGGAGGTACGAGTATGTTTGATAAAAACCGATTCACGCGTTTTTGGAATATTCAGTTTTGAAATGTATGTAAACAAACACAATTGGCAAACATTGAGATATATGTACAAAGGCGAACTTATCCCTTTAAGGGATCTCTACCAGTCAATGTTTGAGTGGATGACAGAGCATTCAGTCAGGGACAGACTAAAAGACAAATAAGGGGGGTTTTCAACTTTCTAATATAAGTTCGTTAGGTTATTAAGTGTTAGGGGCTGTTTCACCACCCATTGATTAAACTTATTTGACGGATAAATGTGATGCCATCCCAGTCTATTCGAACAAAACAAACAGAGATGGCATCACATTTATCCGTCAAATAAATTTACTCAATGGGTGGTGAAACAGGGGGCTAATCTCGTAGATTTCTTTGTTTATTTCTAATCTTGCAATAACTTTATCAACTACACACTTCTATTAAACCGATTCTTACGTTTTTATTGAGTTATAACACATATACAAAATTTTAAAAAAATACAACTACTATCTAATCTACCTACTATTAAAAAAAAAAAAAAAAAAATTCTTACGAAACATAATTTTGAAATCGGTCCCTTCGTTTGAGATGTACCTACGATGTCACAGACATACAGACATTGTCGTCAAACATGTAACACCCCATTTTTACTGCGATAATATTTAAATACAAAACCCAACTTTTAATTAAATGTTCACTAAATGTATATCTTGAACAAAACACCCAATGCCATCTTGTGCACCTGAACTGATGCAGTTCGCCTCTTGCATTCGATGCGCTCCTAGTCAACGTGGAAGCAACTTAGATGCCTAATGCATTCCCCTTCGATCAACGATTGCATTCCCGCTGAAAACATCAATTGAAAAACTGTAACGGCACAAATATATCGCAATGATACTACTAGAAACTACTAGAAAATGATTTCAAAAGAATAATTACGTAATGTTTTTATTGACGAAGTACAACATTTACATTAGAAAGAAGGTAACCGATCGTCACGTGTCTTTTGAAAGAGAAACACTTTTGAAAAATAAGTCACATTACTTATGTGGTCACAGCAAATACTCACTGTAAAGAGTAGATCGAGAAAGGTCAGAATGGAAGATATTGGTGGAGGCTTTTGCTGATTAGCAGATCTACAGAAAATAAAAAGACATCAAATACCTAGAAAGTTGGGTTAGTCAACTTTATGGTGTAGCTTGTTGCCATGGTAATGTCTCCTGTGTTACTTATTAAAAGTATGATTTTATGGGGTACAAATCCACTAAAAGTCAAAAGTTGTGACAGGCAATTCCTTCATGGTAATCTTCTAAGCATGCTAACATTTTTCAAAGAAAGTGTATCACGGATGTCTTCTGAGCTACGCGGGATAGAATATACACTAAAAAATTAATTGACCTAGTTCTAAGCTTTCATGTGTCATACTCGTAATTATTGAATTTTAATGCAGCCAGTGCACCAATTTTTTGATTAATTATTAGAATCACTTATTTTGCTGCTCATTTTGCCTCTAAGTACATTTTCAAACTTGCAAGACGAATTCATCCACTGAAGTTTTCGAATTGATTTGAAATTTGGTGTGTGTTTTTATTGTAACAGTCAACAAATAATACCGTTCGCAAACAATCTTTTAGGTAATCATGAGGTTGGATTAATTTGAAATTTTCATTTTAACGTAAATCTAATAATAATACTACCATTGAAAAAATCCCTAAAAAACACAACATGGTGTGAAAATTTTAAAAACAGAAACGAATACTTTATAGGTAATTAATTAAATTTTAGACCACAACAGCAGAGATTATTGCTGCAAACATACGAGTAATATGGTGGCATATGGTTTAGTGACGAAAGTGGTTAACATCTGATTATCTTTTTCTTACCTGATTGGTGCGAAGG